>NW_010195464.1:27131-62814 GCF_000695765.1 Mesitornis unicolor
CCCGCGGCCAGCCACCGGCCAGCCCTGGGATGGAGGTGTTGGTTGGCGCAGCTGTGGGGATTTCACAGGCTGCGCTTCAGCGTGGCCTGGCGCGAGCGGGACGAAAGGGAGGAAGGGGCCATTGTTTTCCCAGATAATTCCCCATGACGCAGCCTGCAGCCGGTGTGGTAGGAAACGCTGACCCGCTTCCTGCCCTATCACAGGGACGTTTTTCCCAATCCCCGCAGCCTGGCACCGTCGCTAGTGGGAGGGCCGAATAGCAGCGGAAGCCCCTTGGCACCCAGCTGGAAGGGCTGCAGTGCAGCACATGGCAGTGTCCCCATCTGCCCCCAGAGAGGGCTGTTGCCACCAACAGCTGGCACCCAGAAAACCCATCTGGCAGGAGACCTGTGTATTTGACCTGGACCTGGGGTCCTACAAACCTTGTTTGTCCTTGGGACTGGGAAATAACTTTTTCTCTGGGATGGGGGGATTTGCAGTGGTGCCTGAAGAGCTTGGGAGCACATAGGATTGTGCTCCAAAGCCACTTGGTGCTTGTTCATATAGAGGAGGTAGTTTCAGGTAAGGGGAGGCTGTTGAAGGAATGGCATCATTTTGGAACTGAAGCAAGATGAGACCTTTTCAAGTCCAGAAACAGCACCCTGACAGAGAAGTTTGTGCAGTTGCAAATCTATTTTAGCTTGGGCTTGCCACTCTGCCAGCCCCTCTGTAGACATACAAAAGGGGAGTGAGGCTGGTATTTGTGCAAAGTGATTTAGCTATCATGGTATCAATTTATAGTGGTAAAATATTCCTCTTGAATATCCTGCCTGGAGCCTTGGGAGCTTTCATACCCTGGCTTCAGACCGAAATAGCCACTGCTGTTACCCCTGCTTGCTGCTGACTGCAGCCCAGGGGCCGGCATCAGGGGACCGAGGCAGCGCCATGGCTTGCAGGAAGGGTGAGGCAAGCACTTCTGGCTCTGCCTGCAGATACCAACCAAAGATGCCTCCAAAAAAAAAGATCTAATATTAGTTACACTCCTCTGTACTACTGACAAAGAAAGTGCGGGTCGTGCTCTGGCTGGATAAGAGCATGTCCTTGTGTCTGACTGCCAGCTCTTCCTTTGCAGACAGACTACTGCTTACTGCTTTTGCAATCTTTGATTCTGGGACTTCACAGCCTTAGACATGCTGCGAACTCTGGGCATCTCAACTGCATGAACCAGGCACTGCCCCACACATGTGCACAATACAGCAGAGTAGTTGTACTAACATTCTTTTTGCTTGCCTGCTGGTGTGTGTTTGTGGGAGTGTCACGTTTCTGATTTTTTTTTCCAGTATTAAGTCACATGAATTCACATAAACATGTGATTCCAGGAGCTGGGGCTTTAACAAAGCTGCTGCACAGCACAGGGCCCAGATTGGCAGTTCTGGCAAATCCCAAGGTAAATATATTGACACTGAGAACTTATTATCCTTTGATCTTAGGATCATGAAAGCACTTGTTCTTTGCAAACTCCTTCCACAGCTCAAGCAGAAAGAGCATCACAGCATGACAAGAAGTGCTGGAGAATTTGGTTTATCCAAATGCCCTTCATAGTGTTACCGTTCTTGTAACACTTGTCTGTAGCCTCCCAGACTATGCACCTTCTACACTGTTCTTGAGATGGCATTTTTTCTATTCTGATCTTTAGACACCAGCTTCTGCACCAATATCTCTATTTAATCTGTTATAAACTCCTTTATACTCAGTGGACTTTACCCACATGAGAGCTACTACAGATGTCATGACATTTTTGAAAGCTTTATTTATGGTCTGGAATGTTATTACATGGCAGAAAATCCAGCTGGTAGCCAAAAGTGGGCCAAAATTTCCTGTGTGGATTCTGTGCCTGAGTGCATGTTGCAGTTCTTGAGTCAAGGCACTGATGTGATTTCAGTCTTTTTCCTCCATCTGTCTGTCTATTTTCTCAGCATTTGTTGGAGTTTAAACATTTTTGATGCCTCCATCACTCTGTTAAACTAATTTGGGCTTGGCTGACAGATTCAGAGGTCCTTCATGGGGGGTGAGAATGTGCCCACATGGATGAGGAGTATGTAACTGAGACGTCTTACTTCGTTAGGAAACCAGATTCAACAAAAAACCCCTAAAACACCTAAATTACTTCCCTTTCTCTAATTCTTGGTTAATGTTTAAATGTTTCCACAGTACAGGTTGAGACATGATTTAAACTTTGAGCCTATTTGACCTAAGAGTATAACCCCTTTACCCTAAAACTTCTGCCTCTGTCTTTCATTAAACCAACTATTTATGTGCACGTCTGAAATGCTCTCCCACTTGTGGCCCCCGAATGGTGGGCTAGCATGTGTATGTAATGCTGATATAAGATCACTGATAGTTTTCCCCACGGTGCGATATACAGCCTGAAGTAATTTTTTTGCTAAAATCTGCAGTTTCTGCCATGGGAAAGACTATTTTTATGAGCGCTATTATGTGCTTTGAATGAGATTGCAACAAAAGCAGATTAGCTAATTACTCCAGGGTCTTTTTTCATTTGGTGTGTGGGAAAGCTTCATGGTTGATGTCCATATGCGTCAGTCAGAAAGCCATGGGAGAGCAGTCCTGCCACCTCACACCTTAATGTCCTGAGCTACCCCACAGATTTCAAATGAATTGTAACTCATGAGTGTGTTTGGATCCACGCCGTTCTTCTCCGAGGGATCCTATGCGCTGCTTGATGCCGTAAATAGCATTTGAGTGCCATGAAGTGAGATGACTCCCATCTGTCAGTCTGGGAATGCTAGCCAACTGCCTAAGGAAATCTGGGGACATAAAAGTGCTGTAAAGAAAAATCTGATGGCGAATTTAGTCACCCTTGTTTCTAGTGAGTGTTTATCCTGTAACTATAGCTCTATGAAACAAATGCCGCGAGACGTTCAAAGGGCGGTGAAGGCTCACTTTACTGCTGTAGAAGTCAGTGCCTGTATGGAGTGGGAGGGGGATCTGGTTGTGTTAATTAGAGCTGGGAACCATGGGCCCAGCACGTTAAAGGCCCCATATTATCCTGTGCCATTGGGCGTTAGCCCTGCAGTGATGCCATTCCCAATCTGTACAGCTGGCTGAAACATTTCAAAATGCACATTTTGGTCCCATCTTTAGCCCTGGATATTTCAGCTGCCTCTGTGAATGTTAGTCCTTTCTTCTGCCTCCTTTAGTTGTGCTCACTCCTTGCTTTAAGTCGAGTATCTTCTCTGAGCTGAAATAAGCCCTGAATGTTTTTATCTCTGCCCCATGGCTGCTAATTCCCAGCCTGCTTAACTAGTGATGGGGCTTTGAAATTTCTGCAGTTTTGATAGTTCTGCCTGTGACTTGGAAGAGTCTTACTTAATGTCTTATTTAACTTGCATTTGGGATCTTTCTTTTAAAATTGTAACCAGTGTTTCTAAGTATCTGCTAGTACCTCTGGAAGCCCCTAGTTTGCACCAAACCCAGAACATCTTGGTGATATCTCATACTTCTGGCCCTAAAGAATCTCTGACATTTAGCTGTCACTATGAACAGTCTTTTGTATTAACAAGGGTCATCTTCCCACCTTTCTTGTGGAAATTTCTTATCTGGAAAGTCCAAAGTTGTTCATCAAAGATAGCTGTGAACACCAGTCTTAGCTGAAAGAACAGATACGGCCCTGCTTTCAGGAATTGCAAGGAGTGCTTCAAATCTGTAGTCTTGCATGAGAAGGTAGGTCCTGTGGCTTACTGTAAGCTTGCAGAAGCTCCCAGGTGTGTGGCAGCTTGAGCTAACAGCTCTGGCAGTGTTTCTGAGCTCTTATGTTCCCAGCACATTGACTCTGAAATGTCCTGCAGGTCAGTCTGAAACCATCCAAGGACGGGGCCAGGGGTCCTTGTTATGTGTGGAGGATGCTCACAATATTTGGTGGTCGTAGTCACATGCTCTTCAGCTGACACCACATGCAGAGGCCACCACTGCTCGCTCCAGGCTGCCCCATCACCTCCCACCTGCATGCCTGAGCACCTCTGATTTTTGCCTCTGCTCCTTTGCATGCAGGAAATAAGGCACATAGGAAGTGCACACAACCGGAGCGCGGTGCCCTTCACTGCTGCCACAGCTTCTGCCCCCAGAGTGATCACTGCTCAGTACAACAACCCAGCAGGCCTCTACTCCTCAGAGAACATCCAGAGCTTCAACTGTGCAGTGGAGTCAAAGACATCACCTGGGGCCACGGAGCCTACCAAGCCGTAAGTATCTTCCTCGCCTCCCCTCCCTGCCCGGGCCCCGAGGGGAAGGCTTCAAGAGTCATGAGTTCACTGTGAGGGTACCAATTTGTTAACCAGAAAAGCTCTTTTTTCAGGACAAGGAACAGAGGCACCAGCATGGATGTGGTTCCCAGGGGCAGGGCTTGGAGGAGCGGGGAATGTTTCATGAGATGCAGAAATGAAGTTAATGCTGTTGTGTTTCTTTGTTTAGCAGAGACCGACGCAGTTTCCGCGTGCGTTCAGCATGACATACCAGCCCGCTGGTCTGAACAGGTGCCTGACAGCTTGTTACGAGCACTTTGTAAAGTTAGCGTTTTGTGCTGGCTTTGTGGGCAATGCTGGGCAGGAAGGGTACCAGCTAGCGCAGGAAGCACACACGTCCCCGTTCCTGGCTGCCCTGGGATTCATAGACAGGCTCTGCCTAAGTTTGGATCTTTGTATTTTTTTATTATTGAACCTTGTTTTTCATACAAGTTTTAAAAAGTAGCTGAAACATTCATACTTGTGTGAGCAATTTTATATATGGGATTGGAAAGGGTCCCAACCTTAAAAGGACCTATTCATTTTGGTGGTTGCATCTGATTTTCATCAAAGACATTACTTTGTCCCAGAACTCCAAAGTTCCTCTTTTTTCATTGGAAGCAATAAATCAGGAGCTTTCTTAAATCTTTCTGGCAGTGTTGGTCAAGTTGCTTAAGTGCCCTAAGTCTCTGTATTGCAGTACCAAACTGCTGGGAAGACTGTGGCCACTTCTGCAACAAAAGCTGCAAGACCAATGCTTTAGGGGACACTCAACTAAATTCCTGACTTGTGAATGGAGAGACCAAAGTAACTTCAGCGTCTGCTCTTTCAGGCCATGAAGACCTGAGACTGTGGTTTAACACAGCCTTGCACTGGCAGCTCCGTCTGCAGCATGTGTCCTTCTAGGTAGAGGGCTGCAGCTGGCAGATGAGGTGACAGATGCTTGTTCCTCATTTGCTTCTGGTAGACTTCAGCAGCCTCATCCAGGGGCTAAGCAAAGGCAGAGAAAGGACAAGGGAAATCTGACTTTGTGTGAACCTGATGGGACCATTTGGCAGTCAAATACCACCTCTGGTCTAGTCTGGAGTCCCCTCCAGGTGAGAGCACTGTCTGGAAGCCAGGTGTATTTGACTGGAAACTTGTGGGTGATCCCTTTTTCTTGCAGGGATCAGCAGAGAGGTGGGTTTCTTCTAATGCTATGGCTCACTGTGCTCCTTCAGGCAGGAAGGTCCATTACCAGCTCTGCTGCATGCAGGGTACATGGCATCTCTTTCATCTTTCCCCTGCTGAAACACAGCAATTTGCAAATGAATGCTGAGGGGACTGTGGATGAGACCTTCAATGATAACACGCTTTTGTTTACAGAGTCATCAAAATAAAATTAATTGCTTCTCACTTTCAGTGAGAGCCACGGGTCTCACCTTGCCTTTAAAAATCCACTGTGGTCTCCCCAGTGCACAAGCACAGGATGTGGAGGTTCTCCCTTCACACAGCCTTCCAGCTGCCTTTATATTCCTGCCCATCTGTTTTGCTGAGTTATTTATGGCCAACTTTGCTGTGGGTTTACCCGGCTTTTATCTACATCTCCATCCTGCACCCAGCAGACACACAGTCTGTCTGAACCAGACAGCCTTATCCTGCCACTGCACGAGGTGACATGACACAGGGACCTGGTCTATGGTCCATCCTTAGAGGATGTGTGATGTAAATCAGGGCCCTGTTGCAGACAGAAACACTAGCACACATCTCCATGGGATTTGGTGTCACAAAGCAGGTGGGGAGGGCAGGAAGAAGCCCCACTGCTGAGCATATCTGTTTTGGAATCAGAGGTGAGACTGCCCCTCAGTAGGGTGCTAGCTTTGGGAAGGGCAACAGTGAAGGTGTCACGCCTTGGCTAGACATGAGTGTGTGGGACCATGAGTGTGTGCTCAGGTAGCTAGTTCATATTGAAACCCCAATGCCATGACTTCATTGCTTGTACCACCTCTGCATTTGCTCATCAGTAGAGTGACTGCATTTTAGTTTTCCTGTGAGTGCACCTGGAGCGTGAGACCAGAGCCAGAGCATTAGACAGAAGCCTTTAATGTGAAAGTCATGTATTCAGTGATGTGTTCCTCTGGCACAAGGAACAGACAGTATTCATTCTGCAACTGCTTGTATCGCTTGGAGTATTTAATTTAGTCCTTCATTAATTTCTTCCTTCTTTCCTTTCTTCTTCCTCTGCGTTTTTCTCTCAATTCCACAATGTAAAACCGAAATGAACCCCCAAACATCCACAACTCAAACCACCCCTGTGAATGTGTGGGCCCGTAGCCACCCATCGCTGATGAGCCCGATGCAGGCTCCCGTCGCCTCCATCTATAACCCTCTGCAGGCGCAGACCTCCGAGTCTCTGCAGCGGAGGCACAGCACCTCCTCCGTCCCCAGCCAAGTCCGAGTGGGGCCAGAGCAGCTGAAACGCGCAGCCCAGGTCTGCCCCAAGAGCCCTGTGGAAGTGGAGGTGCCGGGACTCAAAGTGCTGCACGTGCAGTTCAATTCTCCCCTGCAGCTCTATTCGCAGAGCAACATCATGGATTCCCTGCAGGGGCAGATCTCTTCTGTTAGCCCCGATTTCCCCAGGTAACCTGCCTGCTGCCCCTGTGGCCAGCTCGGTGCATCCGTTCATCCGCATCTCAGTGTCCACAAGTGGCTCGTCCCTGTCTGTGACTCACGGCGTTGCCCAGTCACAAGGAAACAGCATCTACATGTCACCTTTCCGACATTAGTGCATGACTCTTCACAGGAGCTTTCTCTGCATTGTGTTTGTGTCCAACGCCACAGGAAACACCAAAACATCATTTCAGTCTGTCAGTGTGTCCACTGCCTCTGCGCAGCAGGGCCTTGAGAGCAGCTAGTGGCTTTCCTGGAGGAGCCACCTGCAGCAGGTGGATTTGCTGGGGTCAGGAAAGTGCTTTATCCTGAAAGCTGGTGTTTCTTCTGCACTGAAATGACTGTTGTTGTTTGCAGCTGGAAGGTGCTGACACTTCTGTCCTTGTGCTTTTGTTTCACTGGCTGCGAGCTGGGCCATGGGTGTGCTGGGCGGGTTTCATTTCAGACTGAAGCAGGTCCCCATGGGTCTCCACCTTTGGCTGATAACACTCATGAGTTTGAAGCATCCTGAGCAGGCACCAGGCACATGGAGGACCTGGTCTGTGTTCACACCCCTGCCCACTTGTCTGCACAGGCTGCTGCTCTTGAGGCTGCATCTTTGCCCATAGGAGTGGAGGATGCAGGTCATGCTCTGAGGTCTGCAGGACCTGCAGAGAGCCTCAGCATCACAAGACCTGGGTGCTCTTTGGTGTTTGCTTTGTGGCGGTTGGGTACCAGCTGGCCTGTGCCTCTAAATGACAGCCCATATGGTCTTCAGTTTCAAAATGGGTGAAGCAGAAAGCACATTTAGACAGCTTGTGGGAGGGCTCCAGTCAAGGCTGAATTGTTCCAGGAGATGGGAACCTTCAGCAGAGTTACTCTGCTATGTTACCAAGCAGCTTGCAGCTACATGACATGGTCTAGGAAGTTGGTCAGTCCCATGGCCCCCATGGGACAGAATAAAAGGGCACAGTCAGAATTTATATCCCCTTGGCTGCTCACAGTCCCCTCCTGGGCTAAGCATCACATGCTTCAAAGCAGAAAAGTTGGTGTCCTCACCCGTGGCCACATACAGCCAAGCTTTGCCATGTGCCAGCAGCCAAGAGATAATGGGAGGGTGTGGATTTACTCCTGCCTCCTTACTCAATCCAGTTACTTGCTGTCTTGTAAGTCTCTGGCTTGTAGTGGATACTGTGCACACCAGGAGTGGTCACACTCTGCTGGCTGTGCTGGTCCTGATAGCTGATAATGCTCACAAAGGAACGAACTGTTTCATTCCAAAAGCGAGTGCTCCAAGTACTGGGCCTTCCTGCGGCCCAGCTTTGAGAGCCTTGTAAACTTTACAAAATGTGCTAGCATAAAATAGTAAACTGACATTAGTAAAGAATGAGGTGTGCTTTGCTGAAGACACCATGCAAGGCTATGTCTTTATGGTTTTTATTGCCATCATCTTGCCAGTTTTCAAAGCTGAGTGATCCGTTGTTACTCAGTCAGTGTTGCAAGTTCCCCATGGTAGAAGAAGTGAAATCCAGTGAGGGTTGTGTGAGTCAGAAATCCAGGAAAGGTTGTTGGAGTTCACCACAAAGCTGCTGCATCGAGGAACTGCCAGGCATGGAAAAACACAGGAGTTGCTGGTGATTGCAGCAGATAAAGTACCTGTGAAACAGGAGATGCCATATATCAGCCAACATATGGAGACTCAGTATCCTGCAGGCATGATTCCTGTGCCTGTGGCCTTGCCCATTCAAAAGATGCATGTGCTTTTTGATGTGGTGGTGGTTGATTTTGGCTTGGGTTTGGGTTTTGTTTGGTTTTTTTTCTTTAAACAGCAAAGCCTTCTGCCCCGGTACAAGTTCTAGCATTTGGGCCTTTTTATAGTCTTGTATATGCAAGTACATCTATAGGGTGCATACCTGGGAGAGTTGATCTGTATGTTTTGCACACTCACAGTGCATGGTTGAAATGTGATGGCTTTGTTTTACTCTCATGCTCTTTAAGATGATTTAATCTTTGTTTCTTGAATGCACGTTAGTGGAACATTCTTAGTATGCGAACTGCAATGACAGGCTTCTTGCGTAATGTTTTTATGGGTGGACTGAGTGATGGGAGTGTATGAATTTACACAAGATGAATGTAATGTGGAACATGGATTCCTTTGGGTTAACCTAGGACATTTTCTCTGTAATTGAAGGCACACCTTTATTTTATTTTGGATGAGAGGCTTCAGTAAATGAGATTCAGGCTTCAGGGGTTCAACTGCTTGCAAGTCTAATGTGCTTCCAGCTCCACTGAAAATTACTAAAGATGGAAACATTTTATGAAATTCTTTTTATGGAAATGGCATTTTATAACACGTGCAATGATTTTACCTCTGATGCTTGAAGAGTTTATTATGTAGAGTAACTCCCAGATGACTCGGTTGCGTATTGGCATGGAAAGTATGCAGTTGCCTCCTCAAGAAAGATTTCCTCTGCAATTTAGTCTGAACTTCAGGATGTTTATGTACTTTTCAGGCAATCACAGGGTGCAGGGACGGTGAAACCTAATAGACCATTTTCATTTATAGGGGTGCATTATGTAATTGAGCTGTCAGAGGAGACTTGTCAGTTGTATCATTTTTCCAGAGATGTTTTATTTCAGCCACAGAATGCAACACAGGCAGGAACCTCCCATGTCATTCAGTCCATCCCCTAGCTTACCATTTGGTCAATTTAAACCATTGATTTAAATCATTCCCAGCAGACATTTGTCCAGACTCTTTAAATGTATGGAGTTTGCTCACCTGTCCATGACAGTCTCCTCTGGTAATCTGGTGTCTGTCCAAGGGCTTTTCCCAAGGGATAGTCTGAGTATCCTCCTGCAGTTTTAAGCCTGTAGTATATCCTGTACCCACTGGATGTGGAGAACATCCTCCAGCCTCTTTTTTTTTTCCCCCCCCTAAAGACCCTTCTGGTGGCACAACGGGTACCCTTTCAGCCACTCTGCACTGTGAGCCCCTGAGTACCTCGGGCTCTAGGCTGAGGGTGCAAGACCCTGGTGACAGGAGCGGCAGCAGCAGCACCCCAGGAGGCAGCTGAAAGGAGGACTTAGTCTTAGCAGACAGAAATTTCCTCTGCCCCTGGCCTGCTTGTTAACCTTAGTTAAATGCTGTAAATGGGCTGTGGCTCAGAGTCTTCACCTACAAAATGGAAATAATAACAGTCCCTTGAAAACCAGTCAGAGGGTCTTTTAGTTAGATCCTACAGCTGTTACTTTGTGAAGGTGACCTTTCAGACCAATTCATAGTGCACTTGCAAAGATTTCTTTTGGATGGAATACACTTTACTTAGTTTGAGATTCACAGCAGTGTAAGGTAGCAGTCTAAGGTAGTTTATGCATGCAAGGAACATGCATAGATGGCACAGCTACTGTATGGGATTCCCATCCCTGCACATGAGTTGTTTTCTTGTTAGCAGCAGTGATTCCTGGCCAAAAAATTTTCGTTTCTGGACTATATAGTAACTGTGAAGCAGGGATAACACCTGGTGACTGGCCAAAGGCAGTCCATGAGAGCCCATTGATAGTGGCATATGCGGACAGCCCAGTGTGCCGGTCCCACCAGGGCTGCAGCTGCCTTGTGCGAGCACATCCAGCACCTCTCTGTTTCGTGGCATCCTGTTGTGCATTTGTTTTGCACGTTCATTCTTCAGTCATATGATGCATCGTGAAAATTTTGCTACAGGGACTGGCTTTAGTTTTCAGCCATTTAACAAGCGTCTGCTCTGTTCCTTCCTCAGTTTAGATCAGCATAACCAGCCCCCAGGCAACATCGTAATAGACAGAGAATCTGAGGTTTACAAGATGCTCCAGGAGAATCAAGAGTCGAATGAGCCACCCAGACAATCTGCTTCCTTCCTCGTGTTGCAAGAAATTTTGGAGTCAGAAGAGAAAGGTAAGCGCTCCTTGCACATCTAATCTGATTGTGCACAGCTAATCTGATTGTGCACCTGATCCCTGTTGCCATTCCTTAGGCTGTGTACAGCGTTTAAGAGTAACATCTAAAACTTGATTTTCCTTCCTTAGCTGGTGATTGTTCAAGGTAGCATGTGTAGATGGTTTCCACAGAAACAACCCTTTCGCTAACTTTACTCCTTATTTTCTCACTGTGGTAAGTTTCAGTGTCTATGGGCCCATGTAATTGCTTACTCATTAAGAGAGTGCTCAAAAAATAAACCCCTACAACATTTAGTTATCAAGAAGGAATTTTGGAAGTTGCAAAAACTCTTCTCTACTTTTTAAGTTTTGCCCCTTTAAGATAATATTCACTAACTAAAGACCTCTTAGAGTCAAGACTTTGAATGGTACAAGACAAGGCTCTTCAGTGAGTCCTTAAGCTTCTGATCTCCGTCCCTAGACACAAGAAAAATTATCCGCTTCTGCAGCTGAATGTAAAAATATAGAAGCTGGGTTACAGTGAGCAGTTCATAGCTTTTAATCTCTGAAACTTCACTCTGCTTGGCTTTCTTGATCTAACACCTGGACTTGTGCAGTTCAGGGCTATAGACTTTAAGATAAAAAGCCAATTAACTTAGCTGGGGGTCAAATAATATTCTCTTCTACCACTGAATAAAATAGAATAAAAGAAACAAATAAAAAGGAAAAGAATTCCAAGAATGATTTTTTTTTCCTTAGGCCAGTTGAAACTTTGTCTTTTTTTGCTATTAGCTTGGCAGTGGAATGTTCCGTTTCATCCAACGAAAGCCTCGTGCTGAGATATTTGCCACAAAGGGAAACAGATCAACCAAGTGCTGGTAGGTCTGAGGGATGTGTAAGGAATGAGCAAAATGAAGGAAATAAGGAAACAATAGGAAGAAAGAAACCAGGTTCTTGACTTTAATATGCTGTTACAATACCTACCTGAAAGCATCTTTTAAATATTGAGTGTTTACAACTTGCCCTTCAGGGTTCAACTCGTGCATGGAAGGGACTGAAGTAGCTGGGACTTCACACACATCCAAGGTCCTCCCCTGTGCTTAGTAGTGCTGAAGAAGATAAGAAGCAAAAAGCTTCTCTATTTTATCTTTCTTTGAAGAATTGCAGCATTATTGGGATTCTCTGGCACCAGGTTTGCCTGCCGGACCACAGGCCAGGATAGGCTTTGGCATTGCTCCACCGTGAACTGATAATCACCCATGCGGAGCAGGGCTGGGAGGTTACGCAGCCCCAAAGGAATGTCTGTCCCGAGGAGACAGTGCCCCTGCCTGCCGAGCCGCTCGACCAGGCTCTGACACCACTGCTGCTGAGTCAGATCATGTCCACGGTGATAAAACAGCAGATAAATAGCACGTTTGCTGGCTGCTTCTCCGAGCCTGTGTGCAGGCCATGGCTCGTGAGCAGCAGCAGGGAACTATCTCCTCGGCTGGGACAGGTCTCTTGGGGCATTGCTGGCTGTATGGGCTCTGCTGACTTGCACCAAACCAGTGCCTGGCCCTAGACATGGGGTCGGTGTGTGGGGGCTGGGGTGTGGAAGCACCACAGCTGATCTGTGTTCAGACCCTGCATTCTTAGGTGGAGAGTGTTTTGCAGGGCGGAACAGGTTATGTTTCCTGTGGATATTTAATTAAGCTGGTTCCTTTAAAGAGTTTTAAAAACATGCTGTCAATGTTGATGGAAGGAATGTGCTGGTTGAAGCAGAGAGAATGAACAGAGGTGATAGGGAAGAGCCTGAAAATGTGGTTGCTGCTGCTTCCTTCCCAGCAAGGGTCACTCACAGTAACTGGCAGAGAGCAGGTGTTTCCTGTGGTGTTTGGAGGGCACATGGGCTGTGCCTCCATTGGAGAACTTGCATCTATAGACCAGCATCTCTGCACAAAGCAGGGTGCAAACCTCTGAGCTGAAGGCTGCTCCAGAGGCAAAGCAGCACAGTGTCACCTGCTCCACGGATGAGTGGTGGCACTTGGGCTGCTCTCTGCACGAGGCTGGGTGACAGGGAGGTGCAGTGGGCAGTTCCCCAGCTGCTCCCCTCAGCTCTCCTGTGGTGCTGCCCCAGGCTGTGATGTGTGCCTGACCCTGCTGGTCACCAGAGTGTGCCTTTGGAGAGTTTGTCCTTCCCTTACACCAGGAACAACTGGTGCAGTGTCCTCTTGGCTTGACACTAGTCAGAAGGGTTTTATCAGCTCCCCTCCTCATCTGGTGTGGCACAGGTCTGCCCATCACCCCCTCTGTTTCTGGTGAACCATTGTGGGAGTCTCTGCAGCCCTCCTTCCCCTGTTGCCTGGTATTTAACCTCTTGCAAAAGTCACATAGTTAAGACTAGTCATAGTCTTAGTAGTCATTTGGTGTCATATATAGTGTCATTCGGTAAGAGGCTCCTTTTTCACTGCAAATATTTAAAGGTTTGCCTTGTATCCTGCATCTACAATCTACTGCTGTTGTAGGCATCCAGGTCAGCAGATGTCTCATGTGAAGGATCTGCTGGACATCGCTGCCCCAGAGAGGTTGCACTAGGGAGATACCGTCCCTTGAGCATGCCACACAGGGTAGGAGAGCACAAGGATAACCCCAGTGTCCCAGGGCGCTGCCACAACAAGGAGTTTGTTTGAACCAATTCTTTCAGGAGCCTTACAGGAGCCAGCCCCACCACACACCAGACAGCAGGCTGGAGAATGGCTTTGACAGTCCTCCCTCGTCTGCCAGGACACCCACCTCCTCTTTCTGAGCCCAGATCTGGCAATCAGCCTGACCCTACGTGTGTGATCAGGACACAACAGGCAGACTTCTGTGCTGTCAAGGCTGGGGCTGAGGCTTTGCTTTGCTTTGTGCATCTATGCATGCGAGATACACCAGCTGAAGTCTGGTAGGCTTTTAAGATGAGAAGAGACAGTATCATCTCATTTGATTGCCTACAGTCTCAGGCCCTTGAGTTTCCAGGGCCAGGTTCAGCTGTGTCCCTTGTCTCCCTCCTCCCCACACACCTCAATCCCTGCCTCCTTTCCGTGCATGACTCCCTGCCTCAGAGCTGGGGTTAAAGAACATCACCCCTCTGTAGCAGAGCATTTGCTTGGGAGGAAGAGCCTATAGCCACGCATCTCACATGCTCTGAAGCACTCTCCTTCCACCCCCAGGAGACCCTACCAAACCATCTGGATTTAGGAGCGTCAAAGCCCCCACCACAAAGGTGGCCTCATCGATTGGGAATGCCCAGAAGCTGCCCATGTGCGAGAAGTGTGGATCTGGCATTGTGTAAGTAAGCCTGTCCCTGGGGTTGCAAGCTGGGGCTGAGCAACCCATACCTGTGCAAAAGGCTGAGGTGCTACACCCGAAACACTTCACCTACCCACATCCAGTGCATCCAGGAGCTGGTTCAAGGCATGTTTGTTCTCACCAGTTATGATAATGCTAACTCTGCAGTTCCTTGCAATGAGGCGGGAGTTGGGTTTCCCTCTACAGATCCGTGTCAATAGAAACCAAAACAAGTCCCTGTGAGGCAGACCTTGAAACAGTTGTTGCCGCAGTGTTTTGCTTCTGACGTGAAATTGTGTAGAGATTTCCATTCAGAGCCCGGGTATTTAATGGTTCTCATGTCTTGGCACTTCCAGCCGTGGAGTGAAGACTTGCCCTGGTGGTCAGAGGCAATGCAGACTGGGAGAGGTGCATTCTGCTCCCCACGCTGCTGTAAGATCACATACCTCTGCTGTGTCTGCACAGACATAATTTTTGTTGTTTTTATGTGGGTATGTCCAACTTCTGGCAGGGCATGGGTTGGACATAGAGCTGATGTATGATAAGTGTGACATTATGAGCGACCCAACCCATGTCTTTGATTCACCATTCGGTTTCTCAACCACAAATTCTTACTACAACCCCCTTAGCTTCACAGTTTACTCCAGCAGTCAAGTGCTGGTAGCCTACCTGCATCATCATGGAAGAACTGAGATTTCTCTCATGCTGCCCACCACAAGCTGTTAGATCGTTGCTGAGCCCCACTACGCTGTGATCGCATAGGCCTGGCATGCCCAGAGCACCAAGGACTGTCAGAGTCATTACAGAGGCAATCCATAGCCTGCAAAATATGGAGACAAACCCTATAATTATTTTACCAGCTGGGTAGATCTGGAGAGAAAGTACAACGCTATGAATAGCATTAAAAACTAATGAATTATGCAAACTATAGATGGCTGCTGGAACAAAATGGTACTCCTGGCAAGTTGTCATGTTGCTGCTGGTAGTTAAGGAGTTGCTATATAGTTTTCCTCATCATCTGCTGGGTTAAGCTGTGAAGTTTTCCAGTAAAAGCTGGCCCACGTTTGGCTGGATCCATTCACTGCAGCTTCTGAGCAGTAGCATCTGAGATCAGAGCCAGGATCTGCTCTCTGTGCCTCTCCCATCCATACCTGGCCTGTCCATCACTAGCAAAAGGGCAGTGACTGGCTGGGCAGCCTTCAGCCCCCTCAGTTGGTGGTGGCAGTCATTTCTGGATTTGTTCTGCAGTCTGGTAGGTTTGGAGCTGGGTTTTGCTCCCCGAGATGGTCAAGCTGATGCCTGTAATTTTATCTGGGGCATCTGAAGGCTGTTGTGTTGTATCCAGCCGTCAGCTGATGAAGCCATCACAGTGATTCCTGCCGCCACAGATGATAGGACTGTCCCTGTGAAACTTAGGCAGGCCAGTGCTAGGAAACACTTTCCAGGGGAGAGCTCCCATGATGGCACATGCAGGGCTCTAAAAGTGCTATTAACATCTACCTGACCAGAGGTAGGGCCTATACTCTGACTTGTCAGGAGCAGGAGAAAATGGTCCACCTTCAGCGCTGGTGTGGGTCTGGGCTGGGTGGAAGGTGGCTGGGAAGGAGGGAGGCAGTGGTGGGCACCTGGCACTGAGAGGTGCTGGTTCCTTCCCCAGAGGGGTGTTTGTGAAGATCCGGGACAAGCAGCGTCACCCTGAGTGCTACGTGTGCAGTGACTGCGGCACCAACCTGAAGCAGAAAGGACACTTCTTCGTGGAAGACCAAATCTACTGCGAGAAGCACGCCCGGGAGCGGGTGATTCCCCCGGAGGGCTATGAGGTGGTCACAGTCTTCCCAAAGTAAACCGTGCTGCTCACAAATCTGGTGTGGATAGTTTCTCCTCTGCTGCTTTTCCTTGGAAAGCATCGTCCCTGCCCCCCGCTGAATCTTGCTGGCAATAAGGAATGTTAGGCATGGCTTTGAATTTCCTTGCCATTATTAATCTTCCATCAGTTCACATGAGATGCCACTAATCATTCAATGTTCTTTTTATGTCCTCTTTCACTGGTTTTTGTTGTTTGGTTGGTTGGGTTGTTTTTTTTTTAATACACATAATTATTTTTACTTTGTGCTGTCAGTTGCACCGGAAAATCAGAGGCCAAAGTCAGATTTACAACTCTTCTGTGTCCCAGTTACATGCCTTCTGTTTGCATTCAATAAACAGTGAATCCACAAGGCAGATGTGTCTGCTTTCTCCCGGTATCCTTTGCACTGGACTGGAGTTCCCAGGGCAGCAGAAGAGGTGTCCAGGGCATGGCTGTGTTTACCCTGGAGTCCTTCGGGGACTCCCAGTCCTCCAGCAGGCAGGAATTACAAACTTGAGTCAAACTGGTCTCGCATGCTGCCTAGCTGCTGTTAGCAGCTGCCTGCTGGCACCCAGCAAGGGCCAGGTGGGCACAGCCAAGCCACAGACCATAGCTGGCACTGGTGGGCTGTCCCCAGTGCAAGACAGCCAAGAGCTGCCTCCTCTGTGTCCAGCACAGCATCATGATGGGACCGGGGACTTCAATGATAGCTGTTATCACATTTACCCAGGTGCCCCTCTGGTCACAAACAGCTCTACGAATAAAGGTCTACTTGATTCTTACTGGAAACCAGGGAGTCCTAGAACAAAGAGGAGAGGGTTTGAGAGGCTGTAGTCCCTGGCCCTGGCCCATCTGCCCCTGTCCACCACAGACTTGGATGGGTCTCACCACCACACACCCCTTCATCCAACACAGGGCAGACCCCATGGCTATGGTTCATCTGCAGACACATGGGACAGTCCCCTGTGCCAGGCCCCGCGTGGCTGCCAGAGGCATCGCCCTGCTCTCCGTACCACCAGACACGCATGGCTGCTGGAGGGTGCCTTTGGGGTTAATGTCAGGAGGGAGCCACATGCCCTACATGCACTGGATAAGGAGCTGATGGTGCGTGAGCAGCAGCACCTTCACCCATGTATAGCAAAGAGATGGTCTGCAGTGATTTCTCTGCTCACACCTCTGAACAAGATGCTTGGTGTTCTTTTGGTGTAAAAATAAATGGCTTCCGAGACGTAGTGTCGTCATTGCTTTAAAACAAATTGCCAGAGACTGAAAACAGAAGGGGTTGTAGCCATAGGTCATCTCTGGCAGGCACAGAGCCCCCTCTACCCCTGCAACAGCTATGGACAGAGTCATATGGCTGTCCTGGAAAGTCCTGGCCATCTTCAGCAACGCTTTACTGCTGCGCCAGTTACTCTCCTTCACAATGAATCATACCACAGCACAGCTGTCTTGCAAGAAAAAACCAAACCAAACCACAACCCAGAAACCAGTCCTCACCTGAGGTAAAGCTGACCTGTCACCAAGACTATGAGCATCCCATTGTCCAGATCAACTCTACAGCTCCTTGGCAGCTGGGGAGGCGACTGACTCACCAACCCAGCTGAATTGAGCTCATGCTCTCAGGCTCCTATAAGCAGTGGCAAGCGAGCATGGCATTGCTCAACCAGCAGACTCCTTGTCTGGCTCATCCCTGGGCAAAGCTTGACTTCTCCATGCAGCTAGCTTATGCCTGTCCAAACACCTGCACAATTTCCAGATACTAAACACAAGCAGCTTCATTTTTCAGGGTGAGCGGGGTTTTTTTTGGCCTGCTGAGGTGACATCTCCCCTCAGTACTGCTGAGGGTTAATTCTCTCCCTTCCACAACACATTTCCACAGTGAAAGGCTCTCCCATGGTGTAGCCCTGGTAGGTGCAGTTAGGCTGGACTGGACAAAAAGCCAGTGCAGCAATGGAGAGCACAGAACCACCAGAGTGAAGGAGTAAACCTCTAGGAACTGATTGCTCTGGCTGCATCTCAGACTGGTGCTCGCTGTCCCATGGTGTGGGACAGTGGCTGCTCCCAGCACTGCACACACGTTGCTGTCCGTTTTCTCAGGAGGCTGGGGGCTCCTGCCTGCCCACCACCCATGGCACGTTGCAGGAAGAAAATGCTGGCCACTGGGGCCATCTGGTGTGCTGCACCCCAATAGCAGGGCATGGGCCGAACAAAATAAAGTATGCAAACTCACCAAATATTTTCACTGCACAAACATCCATCAGCAAAACATGGCTCGGTCCAGATAACCTCATGAGTTTGCTCTTGTGTCAGGGGGTCAGGATGGAAGAGCATCAACCATGCCTGGCATTTCCCCTCCCCTCCCCAGCCCCACGCTGCAAACAGACAAGCTCTGCTTTGTTCAGGGCCGCGTGCTTTATCACCCCAGCAGAGCTCCTGCAGCGAAGGCTGGCAGCACCACTGGGAAAACACTGATTGTGCAAGGCTTGATGCAGGAGTTGGGAACAACAAAAGGTTTGTGGGAGAGCTGTGGAGGTGTAAGTTTCTAATGCAGACAGCAGTGTTGATCCAATTTATTAGTATGGGAAGAGGCTAGGGAGGCAGTTCACATTCATTAATTGGGGAGGACTTTGATCGCTCTCTGCTGTGGCTCAATGAAAAAATGTATTCAACTTTTACAATGCAGGCAACTGCAGTGTTCACTGTAGTCTGCCTTTCCAAGTTCCTCTGGAGTTTAACAGTTGGCATCTGGAACTTGTCAACAATAACAAAATAGGTTAAATAGGGTCACGCCTGCAGCCACACTGAGCCGCCTGCTCCAGAAGTTAACAGTAGCGCAAGGCACCTTTTACATATTATCTCTATCTGAAGTGTCAGGCAGTTAGCGAGT
Organism: Mesitornis unicolor; assembly: GCF_000695765.1. Lineage (NCBI taxonomy): Eukaryota > Metazoa > Chordata > Aves > Mesitornithiformes > Mesitornithidae > Mesitornis > Mesitornis unicolor. The sequence continues at coordinate 45,991 of NW_010195464.1, forward strand.
CAGCACCCTGCCAGAGAGGCACTGTCTCACATAGGTGTGCAGCACAAAACACAATCTGTCATTTTGAACAGACATTACTTGGGTTTCCACTTGCAGCCTCTTCCTGCCACTTCCACCTCTCCCATTTCTCCTGGTGCAGCAGCCAGTGGTTGTGTGTTGCTGCTCCAGGTTAGCTTTCCAGCCACGGCATGGAAAGTGGGATAATATTTACTCTTAAATCTTGTCTTAAGTCTTTGCTAGTATAGTAGCTCAGCAAATGTAAGCAATACGTGGAGACAGCACTTGTTGGACTTTGCATTATTCAGGCTAATAAGTAACTGAACAGAAAAAAACGTAGCAGCTTTTGTCTTCAGCAATTCGAAACAAGACATGGCTTTTAACAGGCAAAGGTCAAAGCCAGCCTACTCATTAACTGAACAGATGCATTTGTTCCCTTACAGAGGAAAAGATAAAACATCTCCTACTAATATAAAATAACTTTCTCTGATTCAGAATCACAGAATCGCTCGGTTGGAAAAGACCTCTTGAGATCATCACGTCCAACCGCTCCTGTCTACCCCCTAAACCATATCCTTAAGTACCTCATCTACCCGCTCTTTAAACACATCCAGGGATGGTGACTCCACCACCTCCCTGGGCAGCCTGTTCCAGCTTCTGACGACCCTCTCAGTAAAGAACTTCCTCCTTATCTCTAACCTGAACCTCCCTTGGCACAGCTTGGTGCTGTTTCCCCTTGTTCTATCCCCCATCACCTGGGAGAAGAGACCAGCATCCACCTCTCTACAACCTCCCTTGAGGTAGTTGTAGGTGGTGATGAGGTCTCCCCTCAGCCTTCTCTTCTCCAGGCTAAACAGCCCCAGTTCCCTCAGCCGCTCCTCATAAGGCTTGTTCTCCAGAGCCCTCCCCATCCTTGTGGCTCTGCTCTGAACACGCTCCAGAATCTCAACATCCTTCTTATAGTGAGGGGCCCAGGCTAACAGATTACTCTCTACAGAGAGAAGAATGATCATAAAGTGACTGGAAATTAGTTTCTGAAGTCTGGTAATTAAGTACAATTTCATTTTATTCTATGTTACCTATGCCTTGGCACAACTAGCACAACTGCAACTGTGACAGCTCCAAGTTCAACTCCATGACTGCAGCTTCTAATTACACCTAGAGGACCATTTCACAAACCAGTTTAAAGTTTAAAAGCTACCTGATGCCCAAGTTGGAAACCACTGCTTACAGCTGGCTTTTAGAGGCTACATATGCAAGTAATATCCTTCACCAGTCTTTTCTGCCCCAACTCCCAAGGGAGTCCCAAACCCTCCCTTCCCAGAAAGTACTGCCTTGGTCATCCACACATCCAAAGGAACATTCTGCATGTTCCCCTTCCAGTACCCTTAGCTCCCTCCATGTGCTTCTAAGCTGCACCTTAGCTATGCAAACTGACAAGCCGGTCAAATACAGAATTAATGTCTGCACCAGAAAAATTAAGGTTTTTTTCCTTAGCTCATTCAAGCTGCCTGGTTTTTGTTGTGGGCGGGGTTGTTTTTTTTTTTTAATATGTGAGATTTGCTAATATGCTAAACACGTTGGGAAAGTGTAAATCAACAGACACAACATAAGCTCTGCTTGTTTAAGAAGCTATGCTAAAACACCCTTAGAACAAACCAGACGTTTATTGAATCAAAATAAATTGCAGAAGTTAAAAACAGAAGCTACACAACTGGCTGTAACAACGGCACACGTTCTCTTCCTTCCAAATAAAAGCACAATTGACGCTGTATCTAAAAAAAAAAAAAGTTTTAGGACTTCCACAGGAAGATTTTTTTTTTAACACCAATTCGCCAGTTTTTAACCACTGTTCACAAGAGCTGGCTGCAACTGTGAACCACGCTCATTTTTGTAATTCTTTATGAGAACCTACCAAAGCTACAACATGAAACTATCACCTGTATTATTCTGTAGAACATGTTGAAATGCACTGAAAGAACACCAGGGATTTGAACAAGGCCTTAAGGAAAGTCAGCATAAAGGATCAGTGAAAGTGACATCTCTGGAAGGTCTGATGTCAGTCGCACGTTGGTCCTGTAACGCTACAGGCCACATTTGCACATTAAAACACGCATTCTGCATTGGAATCTGACGATTCTTCGAGAACCTTGAAGACACCCATTTTTTCCTTTTTCATGTTTTCAGAGGTCTTCATTTGATCTAGGATTAAAACAGAACAAAGATCAACAGTAACAGAAGCGTCTGCAACCTTACTATTGCAGACACAGAAGTTTCATGTATTTTTGTTTGGATTTGGAAAGCAAGTTGCTAAAATCATTTTGCTCCTTCACTGCACAGTCCGATACTAACAATTAGTGCTTGAAAATATTTTTCAGTTGTGTGCTTTAAACCAGGAAAAAAAAATTCCAACACCTCTGGCTAAATCTGAATGGAGATAACCAGTTTTAAAATCTGCCTGAACCGGCCTTGTTTTCCTCAGACGAAAACAGAATGCAGTAAACCTATGTAGTGAAGTCACTAGGAGAAACACAAAGTTACAGCTCTGTTAAACAATATTCTTTTCTGAAGTTTAAACACCTACGTCTTGCTTTCTTAGAGCTTGCAATCATCATGTTGCCCTTCCAGTGAATATAAAGCTAATGAAAAAGTACTGTCTTTATATTTAAGAATTGTGGCTTACAGGAGTGGGAAGTGGCATTTAAGTTTCTAAAGCTTTAACTGTAGTTAATTACAGTAAATATTCAGTATATAATGGTAGACTAATATCTTTGTATTAACAGGTTTTGACAGTTTTAATACATGATTGTTTTTTAACACAGGCGAGAAAAAAATGTAACCATTACAAAGATGATGCCCATTAATAACACAAAATAAATGGCACCTTCTCCAACTTGAAAGGAGAAACCAGATTGTTTCAGAGTCTGAACTTGTAAAGATATACTGTATTATCAGTGCATCAAGAATAATTTTCAGTATTAGCAGTCAGTTAACTGAAATAAGCAGTTTTATTAAACAATGTCTTCAGATAATCTAGGAATAAAAATTAAGTATAGAATAAGATTTAAGCAATTCTAATTATCTTTAAAATTTTACTCAAACTACACATATCACACTTATTTAAGGCTAGCTATCATTTTTTCTTCTAAATTTTGTAATGACTGATTTTTCTGTATCTAAGTTTTGAGGCTTCTCTCTCCTAAGGATGCTGAAAGAAACAAATGCTACTAAAGCTACTGTTTAGATTAACTGGACAAGAATTTTTTCCTTTCTCAGAAAAATTAAGGTTTTTTTTATAATATCTCAGCCTGATCAAACACAAGAATTTGCAGACAACCTCAAGATTTACTTCTTTTAATATCTGATCCACGGACAAGCCATAGTAACTCTAAAAAGCTCATTTTATTCTCCAAAAAAATATTAGCCTATATTTTGATTTATGATAGTATCAAAACGGGTTCTGAAACAACACTGATGAAACCAATACTTTCTGAGAATAATTTCTGTTTTGGTAAGTTACAGCAACTTGCAGAGAAGGTTGCTTTGCAGAACCCTTCCTAATCTATGCTTTTCAATCACAGTATGCTCAGGGGACACTGAATGAATACGGTTTTCTGGACTACTTGTGTGGAAGTTCTGTTATTTCTTCTTCAGCAAATCCGATTGGAAGTGACAGCAAAAGGGCCAAAGGGTCCTTTTTTATACGTACATCACAGCTGTAGGTAAGTGAAGCTATGGCAGCTTTCTACATATGAAGACTCAATATTTTATGCTCTATATATTTATATTCTATATTTTATACAAAATATAAATTTACTGTTGAACAGAAAACAAACAGACATATAATATCTCTGACTTACCAATAAGATCACTTCTGTCCAAGAGTAACTCTAGATCTTTATCACTGATTACTTTTCCTTTAGATCCTTTAACCTCCCTGTGTTGAGGAAGAAATACTCTTTCAATACAGATAAAAGTATGTTACAGTTAATATTGCACAGAAGTCAAGTTTTCTCACATAGCCGAATCCCTAGGACATTCATTCCACTATGAAGATCCACATGCCACTTCACAAGACAACACAGCTATTGACAGCTGCTTGCAAGCTGCAAGTTACAAACTCACGGTCCAAGGAAAATACAAAAATCTGCATACCTCTCATAGTCTCGGGATTTCAGTAATTCTATTAATTCCTGAGGGTCCAGGCAGCTCTTTGATTGTGCTAGACCAGATTTGCCGCCTTTAAACTGATCTGTAGAAAGGAGAAATCTTAAGAAAGTACACAGAGGCAGGAACAAATTCTGTAAACTGTTAAATCGATGCTGGATGCACATATGGAACAAGTTACTCTTGCATATCAAAACTAATGCTACGTTTCACTGCTTCAGCCTTCAGTTAAACACACCTTACGCTAACAGCCTAACTGGAGGAAAAAAGTCAGAGGTACATGAACAGTTTACATGCAGGCCTTTCACTTTCTAGCTGAAGTATGCAGAAGAACTGATTGAAACACCAATTCAACATGCACACACACACAGAGCGGAAAACCCATTCGTTTACTTACAGTAAAAACATTGTAAATAAAGTTAGATGGTGGATGCTGAAGTTTGTTCCCTTTGTATTGTAAGCTGGTTGAAACAAAGTAAGCAGCATTAACCACAAGATAGGAAATATGTGAAAAATAGGTGGTGTGCAGAGAGAACATCCCTCAGTTTAAGAGATCAGACAAACGTGATAAAGTTATACACCTGACACAGGCTGGTTTCTTGAAGAGACTATGCCAATACCTGCTAATGCCTATCAACACACAAATCCGGATGTCAGCCTAAATATAAAAAAAAAAACCACCAAGAAGAAGATTATTTCTTACCTAGAGCTAAGCATGGATGAAGTCAAGTTCAGCCTTGCACATTTCAAGGAGGCAGGCAAGGCTTACTGTTCTATGCCAGATTTCCTCAGTTTTATCAATGCATGTACCCATATTATGAACGTGTCTTCATCGATCCCTTTCATTGCAATCACTACTGCTCTTTCCTATATCTGGGTTTCGCAAGTCCTCCTCACACCTTTTCCTATCTCCCTCCAAGGACTGGCTGTTTTATCTGAGAAGTGCAAATCAGATGCAAGTTCCAGAGGGGTTTGAGCTATAGGATTCTCTCCCCTGTTAACGTCTCCTGCTGTGACACTACAGAATCCAGGTCCTGTCATGCAATATTAGTGAGGCAGTCTCTTTTTAGTTTTCAGAGTTTCATAAACTATATGGTATTGTGTGGTACAGGCCTTGAGTTGCAATAATAGTGACACAAAAAATACAGAACCACCTATCAAGCACTCAACACTTCAAAAAAGTTTACATCCATCACTTCCTCTTTGTCCAACATCTACTAATTTAACTAAAGTCATGCTGGTTCTCATACAGTTTCCTAGGCAACTTTCTTCAATAAAACAGAAGCACAAGACAGAAAGAGTAACCTGGTGCTAAGGCCAAAAAAAGCATTCTGTTTTGCAACAAATTCCAGTTGCTAAGCTCCAGCACTTGTACTGCACACATCCTACATGGTTAGACACCACTGAAAGGCCTGACTTAAGTAAGCTTCAGGATGTCCCTTTGTCATTCACTCCACCAAAGTCCCAGCACTTTTTTTAGACATTCAAAATAACGGGATCCATTACATCACCTTTATATTTGCACAGTGGATCCAAAGGCTCCTGGAGGGGACTTCCCTACCTAAACTGCAAGATTTAGATATGATTCACCAATAGTTACCAAGATAAACATACAACTTATTACAAAAACTGAAGACATGACCCAACTTGACAGATACGGCAGTCATCTTCTATTACAGCCCTTTCTGCTTTGTGCACTCATTTACCACTTCGGTTTTTAACTTCAGCTTGGACCTTAATAAAACAATTTTAACAAGTTTTTACTTATAGATACATGTTAAGGACCAATTAAGAATCAGACAGCAGTCACACCAAGAAAGCAGAGGCAAACAGATTACAAAGAAAAAGGCTAAAACTAGCATAAGCATCTAACAAAGATTAGCTAACATCCAAAACCAGAGGCAAACTGCAACTTCGGCTTCACAAGCAGTGCACTGTGCTGTAGATAGTTACAGGTGTGGCCTTTCTGCTCCTTTATTCCCTCATGAAAATGCTTCCTCCCTGCCTTGATATGCTATGAGAAGTTCTTAACCTCCTTTAAAGCTCTATATAAGGCTAATTATCATCAGAAGCCCGTATCAAGTTACAAAAGTTGACTTTTTCAAACAAGCTTAATGTTTGGAAAATGATACACGGAGCTACTGGCCAAGCATCACAAACAGAATAAGCTACAGAAGCAAAGCAGGATTCCTACAGGATCCAAACAACAAAAATTTACCCCCTAAAGAGACACTTCAACCCAATCACTCGCTTTTGAGTATGACCAGCTACATAACCAAGAATGCAACAAGAATCACCATTGTTCTGCACATAAAATCAGGGACTATTGTTCTAGTCAGCATTGGTTAACTGTTCAAACAGGACTATTCTACTGTGGTTATAACACACTGTTTTGAAATTCAGAAGGACAAATGCAAACAGGATACTGAAACACTTTACAGTGATTTTACAGCTCTAAGACTTGCAATCTCAATTCAGTTTAGTAGCAACCTTCACAGAAACCAGCTTTCTATAGTCTCTACTCATTATACCAATTTTAATAGGAACACTCCCTACTCAAGCAAGTTTGCCAGTGCAACTAGAAAAACCTATGCTAAACATCACATCACGAAACACTGCTCTAGATGTCATTAGGTAGGCATATTGGTCCAAACGAAGAACTGTTACAAATTAAACTGCAAGCACTAAGAATTATTTAATCTGCTTTTCTATTTGCATTCTGGTTAATTTAATCTCATTTTTGAAAGATAATCAACCCAAACTTGTCATCTACCCTGATGCTAAAAGTCCAAAAACATTTGGGTCAAACGAACGATGACCTTGCTGACAAGCTGCCAACAAGCCTAGAGCTATACTCTTTTATTGCATGGTTTTGCCTGTATTTCTTCCAGGTATGCTCATTATCCCACCACTTCTCTTTTTTTCTTTACCTACTAGTAAAAGAATAGTCATAATGTGGTAATTCCAGAAATACTAGAAGTGCTTTTTAATAATTTGCTAGAGAAGTTATCCACAGTGTGTCTAAGAACACATTTTGACAAGTAACACTATATAGCCACTTGCTGGGAAGATTAAGCTTTTTGCATTTAAGAAAAAAATACTCAGCAGTCGCAAAACAGAGCGGTAAGAATTCTCTCAAGATTTAAAGAAGGAGCACATGCTTACAGGAAGTCATAAGAGAAAGATACTAACTTTTGTGGATAATCAGCTTCTCCAGCTTCCTCTTGGCAGCAGCTCTCTCCACAATCTTCTGGTCAATAGTATTTGCTGTCACAAGACGATAAACAACCACTGGCTTTGTCTGACCAATTCTGTGACACCTGTCTTGGGCCTGCAAATCCGACTGGGGGTTCTGAGCAGAAAAAAAAAAGTTAGCTACATCATTAGCTTCTTTTTTTTTATGGCAAGTACCACAGAAAGCATTGTCAATAGAGCTCTGAGGGGAAGAACAGAAGCAATAAGCAGGGCAGCCACGGTAAAATAGAACTCTACATCTCTTTACTCTTACACTCATCCATAAGCTCTTCTGCTGTAGCTGCTCAGCCAGAGTAACCTCAGCTAGCTCAGACTCCTTCTGCACTATGTGCTGCAGTTTGCAACAGATGGACGTGTTTTGTATGACATTTGGCTGAGGGTGTTAGTTGCAGGTTTGTGGGTTCTCTTGTTGGGAAGATAAGAAAAGGGATTTTAAGTCCGCAGCCATTTCTGAAGCTGCTTTAGCTCTCCCAAAGCTGAACAGACATGCAAACGGCAGAGCTGTCCATTAAAATAAAGTGAAGATGCAGAGGTCCTCAGTCATTTCCTTCCACGCTTTTCTTCCCAGCCTCCAGACTCACAAGAGCAGCAGAATCCTAGCTGGCTAAAACACACATGGCAATTCACAGGAGGAAATTCATGGGGCTAGTACTAACATGGCAGCTGTTGGAAACAGGTCCAGCTACATTCAAGTTTAAATAATAAATCAAAAGGAGCACATGTATCTTCAACAGAAAAAAAATTCTCCTTGTAGTGTAACAAAAGGGACAGTCTAGTTTTGGAAACCAACTCTAACATTGTATTCTATAAGCTAGGACTTTTCACACGAGGCTACATTTTTCACATACAACATCTCTGCATACACTACTTATTATTGTCTTAATGTAAGACCTCATTAAATTTACAGAAATCGTATATACCATAATGGATTAGTAAATGATTATCAAAAGCAGCAATAGAGAAAGCATTTTATGACACACATCACTAGGTTAAGAGTCAACATACCCAGTCACTATCGTATATGATAACTGTGTCTGCTGCAGTTAAGTTAATGCCCAAGCCTCCGGCTCTTGTACTCACTAAGAACAGGAAAACTTCAGGGTCAGTATTAAACTGATGGATCTGGAAGAGAATTTATCTATTAAGAAAACAGCAGATGGATTAAACACAACATAGCTTATGTTTTATTTTGAGAGATCTGTGAAGGCCAAAAAGTGAAGCAATTGTATTTCTTATCTGAAGATTCCATTCTAACAGTTGTCTAACACACACAGTTGAGATGACTACAGTGAGGTGCAATCCAAATCACACTCACCTCCACATAACCTACCATCCAGTGATGTGCAAGGTAAGCACAGTCCAAGCTGGTAGAATCTAAACGCATATTTACTTCTTGACACAGGCAAAAATCAATACCGATGTCAACTTGACTGTAACTTCCAGCCACCCTGTATACCTCCTCCTCTTACTTCAAGACTAGGAATAACTTTCTGGCCTCCTACTCAGCATCTAGCCTGCTTTCACTGTAAGATGTCTCCAAGTGTCAGCACAGCTCCTACTAAGTCTGCAATACCAGTTAAAACCTAGACTACTTAGTCTGACCACCCAGATGCTAGTAGAAAACTGGAAGTGTACAGTACAGCAAAGGAAAAGAAACCCTCACTGTGGCACAGCAAAAATGGGGTGAAGGGAAGCGCAATCTGAACTGGATGACCTGTAATTTGCCAGTGTTTTTCTGTATCTTCATAAAAACTAGTCCATATCTTAGAGACCAGATGGCAAAGGCAGCACATTCCCTAGATGCATCCTGTGTACTTCCTCCATATAAGCATCACTCTTTCACATCCCTGCAAACCCTCAGAGAGGTGGTTTTCCAGAACCACCCTGGCATGGCCACTCTTAATGATAAATATATGCCTCAGTTCTGTGGCTATTTGAAACCATTACAAGTGTGCAAAACCAAAGGATTGCACTGGAACAAATCCACATGCAACTTCAGGCTGAAGTTACAGTTGTCCCACTAGGTACAAAACCTTATTTCCTGTAAATCTCCTTTATTTGGTGTTAGACTTGCACTATGCTCCCATAGATGCTAGCATCACATCCTGGATGCTAGAAAACAATACATGCAGGGGTAGAACTGGGATTAGCATCTGCCACAATCTAGATACATCACATACTTTACATTTTGCATTCCAGGCATACCCTAAGATACTGGTTAGTAACACATTTCATTGCTTCCATATTTCTGAGCTGCAGATATTAAAGCAGCGGCAAAAAGATGTCGGTTTTCAGCACAGATGTCTTTTGCCTATTACAGGCTAAATGCCGTGTGAAGTCATATTCCAGTGTCACAAGAACAAGCAGAATTTGCTAACAGTCTCAAAGGGCATGTACATCTACTTACATTTTCTTCTCTCTCAGAGTAGGACATAGAGCCATCCAATCGACTAAATTTGAAGTCTCTCAGATAGCAGTAATCCATCAAAATGTCAAGCATCGTATTCATTTGCGAGAACAACAAGACCTACAAGACCAGAATATTCCTTAACACCATTTTTTGGTCATAAGGAGACAACAATGCCCACTCTCCAAATCATTAAGTTTACCTTATGTCCTCTTTTTTTCAGTTCTGGAAGCATTCGGTCCAAGACTAGAAACTTGCCTGAATTCTTTACTAGATCTTCATCAACCTTAGAACAGGGGAGAGGGGATAATATATTAGGAGGAAAGGATACCAAAGGTTTCCCTGACTTGGAAGCATCAGCAAAAGCTGTCTGAAAGCTTCTGTGAGAAAGAACTTTGTATCACCTTTTTAGCTAACAGCTGTGAGATCGGAAGCAACATTAATTGTAGTGAACTACATTGAATCAGTTAAATCATGATGAAACTAAGTCAAACGCCATTGTTTCATATGCCAATTTTTTTAAAATAAACTAATTAATTTTCATCCATTTTTGGAAGGAGAAACCCTGATGATTTTCATTTTTCCACATGGAAAAACACTTGTTCCTTTCCCAGCTTGTAATTAATGAACAAGGCTTCCACCTACTGGATATAAGGAAGCACTGCTCAAAAAGTTACTACACATCAGCCAAGCAACAAAAGTTCACAGAACAAGTTTTCACGCTGCAACATTAGACCCCTCTTTTGCTTAGAAGAGTTTGTTAGATCTAATTCTTGCTGTGGGCTAAGATCAGGGATATAGAAACTTCTCAGGTCTAAGCCATACAGCAGCCACCTCAATAATTCCTAATCCATTTTTCCTAAGCAAGTACTAGCTCCTGCAAGTGGTGTCAACTGCCAAACAGTCTGCATTTTCTACACATTAACTAATTTCCCCTCATCACCCAGACCGGTCTATCTGCTTTTTATGCACTAACTTTACATTGATAAACTTCAACAGCTTGCTCCTGAGGGCAGCTGAATCTGTTATCACTCACTGAACAGGAAACACGACTACACATGCCCACAAACCTACATTTAGAATGTGCAAGTAACTTCCCGTTGTTCAAAATTCTTTCAATTCAAATTACCTCATACCTTCCTATATTGCCAACTGATTTCCGTAAACTATCAGTGGGTCTTTGTGATATAATTTGGATTTTTTCCCTTTCGAGGAGGAGAAATTATGCTCCATTCTCTCCATTCTCTGAGCAGACAACTCTGTTGTACTTGGTTTAGCTCTTCAACACCTCACACTTAAAAAGTTACCACCGTACCTCCTGCACTGTGTAAAATCTATGTCATGAACAGTGCACCAAGGTCAGTATTTTTTTGTTTTGAAAATTAAACTCGTGAGGAGGGCTTGAGGCAGCTCCTAAAACACCTTGAGTAAATGGAACCAAGTTACTGTTTGAATTCAGTAACTCTGCTCCCAGCAGAGGAGCACTGCCATAATGAAGAACACTACAGCATCGCTATGCAAAGACTAAACGGGCACAGAGGCTGAATCAGTCTCTGCAACTGATGCTGCAGGAAGATTCAAGTACACTGCTGGAATTCAATGGAGAGGCACATCCCAAATACATTGAAATGGTCACTCCTTACTGCCGTCAGCTTGCAGCGTGTTTTCTTTTTAACACTGGGAATAATTTTTCTCGTAATTCTTTTAAAATACGTACCTTGAATTGTTGTGTAGCAGGGTCCAAAGGGTATTCAATAAGATAGGGGTGATTACAACATTTCCTCAGTAACATCATAATATTCTGCAGTTTAAGGTTCACCTCCGAATCCATAGGAACACTCACTTCTACCACTGGCCTTAAAAAGATACGTTAATTATTAGTACAGAAAGTATCATCTTATTATGCTACATATACCGAAGAGAAAAAAGGAGACTAATAAAGCCAAAATCAAGCAATGGATTCACATGCTGTGTCAAATGTCTTCAAAACCCCTCATAATTAGTAAAACTTATCAGATGAAACTTCTTTTAGTGCCACACTTGGCACCAAAGGCACAAAGGTTTGCCATTATTGGTTTAACACACAAAAGGACAGTCAGTAGTAATCAGCAGCAGAAAAAACAACTTGTGCAAGCCACCCAGCAGAAAAGGGAACAGAAGCAAGCCCTCTCTAAAAGAAATGGTCGGATCTCCTGCACAAAAATATAAGCTATTCCAAAATCAGCTCTCTGCCTATCTCACTCCAGCCAAATGCACACATTTAAGGATTCGCAACAAACACAGCTATTTAGCTCTTAAACATCTAACTACCATCTCTCACACAAGGGATCCATGCATATCATAAAACTAATACAAACATATATTTAAGTGTCTGTTCTTGCAAAGTGCACTGGACTACAATAAAAATCTAGCAAAATAAATACGTTTCAAGCCTGAAGAGTAACTTGGTTTTCCTTACGCCCAAGGGACTTCCAGCCAATTTAGTGCTACCAATAGACCTTGCCAAACCCGGAAGTGAACATTATTCCTCAGCTCCATCAGTTCCAAATCTCAGCTCTGATCTTAGTCACCAGGAAGTGACCAATACCTGTCACCAAAACAACAATAACGGTGCTGGCCATTTGTTCCAGGCTTCAGCTTAAGCTTACATATTTTACAAAATTTAGCAAGGAAACTACTCCTCCATTTTCTCCAGTCCTGAGTCCAAACTGCTTCAAGTATTCCTGAGTAATTCTGCAAAAGACTAGGAGTTAACTCCTAGGTAGCACACCAGCATTATCCCTTGTCCTGTCTTTGAGCCAATACAAGATAATGTGAATTAATGTGAACATAATCGGACATTGGAGACAAAAGGTTTACCTGAACGTTGCAAAGCCTGCAAAACCCAGCAATAAGCCAGGCTCTTCAGCTCTTTGTCCACATTGCTAGCTGTAGCCAGGACCTAAGCTTTTACAATGAAATTTCAAGTACCAAGTAGCTAAGATGAAGCAGTTCTTCCCTGGCTGGCACACACCACCATCTTAGGTGAGGCTTTGGTGAAACCACAGTTCTTCACTACCACATGTTTTAATTGCCCAAAGTAATTTCATTTCACACTAGGACATTTTAGCTCTTTATGGATTATATCAGTAGCACTATGGTCACAGGATCTACCTAAGACTGTGACTAATGCAAGGAAGGACTCAAGAAGCCATTTTCTTGCTAGATACTGCAAAGGCCACAGATTTAGGAGTGTTAACTATAACTCTAATGAGTCAGTGAGTGATGGTACAACCTAATAATTGCTATCATGACCCAGTGAATACTAGGTAAAAGCAAAAAAAACCAAACAACAAACAAACCCAAATCAAAGCTACAAGGATAGTGAGTTACAAAATGCCACTCTTCTTGATCCATTTCAATAAGCAGGAGATATGCAGTATAATAATAATAATAATAAGAAGAAGAAGAAGAAGAAGAAGAAGAAGAAGAAGAAGAAGTAGTATTTTAGGGCAGGCACCTCTCCTTTTCTACTTCTTCTTGCATTTTGCTGATCCATTTTTCCAAGTCATCAGGTGAACCTTTACGTTCTTCACAATAATCAACCAGTTTTCGACTACGGCGTTTTGGTCGGCCTGTAGGACTCAACTCAACTACTTCCTCCTGTGGGAAACGGTAACATTGCCATCAACAGGAGACAGCTTCAGATTCACAGGCCTATGCTGACCCAAGTATTCTCAATACTAAAAAGAGGTCTCATTGATATGCGCCACGTAATACTTAGACTCAGCAGCTGTAGGTTAAGTAGAAAATGCAGCCCAAATTTTAATTAAGGTCTGCAACTACATTTTGAAAGTTACTGCTTTATTTTTAAAAGCTGCATTAGTACCTTATTGATTTTAGAGCAGAAACTGTCAACTCTACAAAATCTCTTCTTTTCCCTTCCCAAGTAATCAAGAACATATTTACACTTCCATTGTATTAGTTCTGTGCCTACTGAGGCCAGTCACAGTAACTGCCATTGAAAGATAGCAAAAGGATCAGACTAAAAATTTAAGCAAAAAGTAGGTTCAGTTACGACGATAATGAAAACACACCAGTGTGTTTTTGCCTATAAACCATTAATAGCAAGCACATTTCTAATATCTGTATCAGTAGATACCTCGTTATTTCCCAGCAGTTTCTGAATGGTGCGATTTACAATGGCAGTATAGAAAGTTTCTTGCTTCTTTGTCAGCGGTGCATAAACCACAACTTCTCGTTTAGGAGGAACCTCAAGAGCAACGTCGGATTTCAGTCTTCTCAGTAAGAAAGGTGTCAGAATCTGAAATATTGAGTACATGTGTTACAATTACTCAAAGCTCTCAACATGGCTAGTTAAAAAAAAAAAAAGGCAAACCAAAAAACCACCCAAACAAAACCCAAAACAAAACAAAACAAACCAAAACCAAACCACAAAAGAAGGACACACAAACAGGTCTACTGATACGGCGCTCTTTTGACAATTTAAAGCAAGGGTGTTACTTTGCAGAGCTCCCTAATTTATTTTTTAATATAGATGCCTACTCAAAAACCTCTACATACATGCTGGTAATACATGTGTTCAAAAAACATATCCATTGACACTTGAAAAATTTCCAAGTGTTTAATAAGTGTGCAGTAGTAACTATGTTACAGACCTTTCAGATAATTTTCATTATTGAAAGTACTTTTTTAAATGAAACAACTGATTTTGATTGTTATATTTCTTAAAGAAAGGTATTTTGGGAAAGCCCCAAACCTTTAACTGAAATAAATGCTAAGTTGTCATTGACAGTTACATCTAGAAGCTACAATTTCAATCTTTCATCATCCATTTGTGATGGGAAAAATCATAGTTCTGTAAGCATTTACTTCCATGCACACCTTTAAAAATAATTTTCAGTGTTAGTTTGGCTTTGAAGAGAGGCACGTTATACAACTGCTTTGTCAAAAGGTATTCTGTTCAACACCCAGAAGTTACATAAATTCCCTTAAAAGTTCTTTCAAAAAAAATAAATATACCAATTAAACCTTTCGGCAAACAGAAGCAAGCAACTGCTATTAAGCTGAACTAAATTCAATTCAGTTCGGAGAACAGAAAAATGAGTTATTATCAAAGAGGCACGTTGTTCCTTTCAGTATTAATAAATGCTGTAAAGAATGAAAAAGAACACAAAATCAAAACAAAAACCCACAAGTCTAAGGAAGCCCAGAAGTGCCACAATAAAAGCCTCAGAATTCAGCTTCACAAGCAAGATTTTGACACACTTCATAATAGTGGCCAGTGTTAGAAAGAAACCCTGAAAAAAACAACACAAAGAGTAAGTGGAAACCTGATGCAGCATATGCAAGATGTTTTGCTCCCTTTCTTTAGCAACAATATCCTCAGCAGTTTCTGTAACGCTGGTAATATCAAACCAGGATTCAAAGCTAAAAACAAAGCAAAACAGAAAAGGAATAGCTTAGTTCATAGCTAATATTCTTCATTATTTAAGCATACTATTCTTCTCTTATCCTGCGATTTAAGAAAAACAAAGCACTAATATCCATCCTGAATGTGGAGAGAACAAGAAGTATTTCTGAAATGCACATGTCAATTCAGATGCTTGAGGTTTTAAGTGATTAGTAAAATACTCGTGTTAGAATATTCACTGTAATCTATTACATTCAACCTAACCTGTATCTTTTTCCAGAATTAGTCCAAAGACTGTTTTGACAATATTTCTTCACCTGACACCCTACTGCTTCAGAAAAGAATCCATTTCCTACAGGTCCCATTTCTGCCAGCCTCACACAGCTTTCTGCAGCACCTTAGAAAATCTCAGGCAGCACCAGGCACTATTAGATAAGCATCTCTTCCCCTCAAATGCTCATGCCTTAGCTCAAAGTCGAGCTTCCACTATTCATAGAACTGACAATTACTTTCTTAATTTCTGAAACAACTAAGTGTGAAGGCAAGACACATTTCAAAGACTTTACTATTAAATAATCATACCAAACTATAATCGTATCATAAAATGCGGTATTTGTAATAATCTTCACAAGTTTAATTATTAAAGAGTCATAATAAAGATCAAACAGAACAAATAAGAATAGTTTTCATCATGAGATTGCAACCTACCTTCTCAAATCATCAAACACATCTGGCAACAGGAAGTTAAGCAATGACCAAAGCTCTGCCAAGTTGTTTTGCAGGGGAGTACCAGTCAACAGGAGTTTATTGTCTGCATTAAATCGTTTCAATTCCCTGATAAGGCGGCAGTTCATATTTTTAATCCTGTGACCTTCATCTACTATCAGGTATTTCCAGAAGCAGTGCTACAAAAAGAAAGGATATTTCAGTAAATCTTAGCTTTCCTCCATCAAAACATGTGCCAGATGAGATAAAAAACACTATTAAGACTGTCTGATACTGCCCGTTACAAAGATTGTATTTACTGGTCTGGCAAGTAAGAAACAACAGAAGAGCTGAGTCCAGACACTTAATGCCACATATCTGCTGCTGCCTTGTGACTGCATTTGGAAAGCTTAGGTGATTACAATAAAACTTATACAAGAAACTCATCTTGCTGAAACAACCATTCTGATGTTAACCATATTTATACACTGACTACAGCTTTTACTCCAAGCCTCCCTCACCATCACCTACAGAAAGGTAACGAAAAGAGCAGTATGGTGTAACTATCTGCTTAGAACACTATCCAAAAAAGGGAACTGTTTGCAGAACTTAACCAGAAAATTCCAGAGCCACTGCTACCACAGAAACAGAAGTGAATGTCAATATAAATGCCACAGTATGACACTCATACAGGCAGCATGCCTGGCTTTTTGCTTAGTGATGAGGCCTTCCACCCATCCTAGAGCTTTCAGAACATAGATACCTGCAGGGCAGCTCTGTCTCGCATTGCTATTTCAAAGGAAGTAATGACCACAGGGTGGATTTGCAGTGATCCTTGCCGTCTGTGAATTTTACGAACCAGTTTACGACGTTCCTGCTG
>NW_010195464.1:62845-72319 GCF_000695765.1 Mesitornis unicolor
ATGATAGAGCATTAGTGGAATCTGAAAAAAGATGGTTAGAAGTCAAGTGAACTAAGCTTATTTAAACCTAAACAGAAGACAGTAGAGATAACTAGCTCTGTTACAAGGCGGCTGTAAATACATAGCAAGTCATGGCACAATGTGTAGTAACCACATAAACTACTACAATTAAACCGATACTCTATATAGGGAAAGTTTCAAGACAAAGAATTTATTCTTTTAAACCTAAGGAAGAAAAAAGAAGAAAAATCTTAATTTCTCTTACCTCTGGAGTAAACCTCTTGAATTCAGACATCCAATTTGGAAGAGTAGACAAAGGACCACATACTAAGAATGGACCAGGGACCCCTCGTTCCACCATCAGTGCTATTGTTGCAATACATTGGATTGTCTTCCCTAGTCCCATTTCATCAGCTAAAATGCCATTGATACCATTTTCCCAAAGCATCTGCATACACAGAAAAAAGAAATGTAAATGCAAAATAGTCAACACACCATAAGAACAATAGACATCTTTAGGAATGTAACACCTGTAGAAACTCTCTACTAGGCACACTTTAGATTACAGACAAGTAAGATTTCTCTATGAAAGTAAACACAAGCTGCTTGTAAACCCCAGACATTAATACATAGAGTATATGTGCTACTTAAGTGCCTGACTAGAAAGCAAAAACCAGACCAGTACCAAAGGAAATTACAAATTAGTGTTATATTGAAAAGCACTTCAACTCCAAGTACAGCTCATACTACCCAAATTTTTACTCATCCCAGTCCCCAAAAATCCTCTTAGCTCCCCCTTCCAAAAGGCCAACTGCTGATGTTTCAGTTTTCTCTGGTAAAGTAACTTCTATAGTTACAGCTGCTTCACCCTAGTGAAGAGGTGCAATTCCTGACCAACAGTTAGCTGCTCCAGCGAAAGTTCTTTGTGCAGACACTGCCTATTCTGACAAGCACCAGTGCAACCTCTCACAAAAGAACAGAATGACAAAGAGGTGTTCTTTGCCTACTCCATCCAGTATTCAAAACGATTCATAAAGATTATTATAACAGAGGGCCCAAGGAAGCTGGTTTTTGCCCTCCCAGAACAGGTCTGTCTTCTCTACACACCTCCCAGTGACAGAACAGAGTGAGTGAATTTAGTACCACTCACTTGTAAGATCAGCCTAAGCCTGTTAAAACAAGATATATATGCTAGTGGAGAAGAAAAAAAAAACAAAAAAAACCCTAAGGGAAACGTGAGATCAGTAGGAGAATGAAAATTAGCTCTGTTTGGCTGTGATAATTAAAAAGCAAAGTTGTACTAATTTGGCTTCAAGCAAAAGAAGGGAAGTTAAGTATGTATGTGGGCAATTCTTATGGCAAGTTTCTTCAGTTTTTGATTTCAAAGGCAAAAGACAAAACGCTTTTAAAACACTGTGTTGACACTAGTTAAATTCCAAGATGCAGAGAATGGAAAATTCATCTGTGTTAGGCCTGCAAGATCAAGATAGTGGGTATTTAAACACCCATGAGCTAGATATTCAAGCTTTTGAAAGAGAAAAATAGTAAGATTGTCCCTTAGCAGTATGCAAAGGCCTTCTGCTTTTATAAAGTATTTGTAAGGAGAGGCTGAAAAGACAGTTGAGTTGAAAAAGAAAGCAGATGGAAAAGGGGAAGATGAGGAAGACCAACCAGAAAGTATAAAAGAGTGTTTATAAATGTGAATATCCTCCCCACACTAAAACATTGTATCTGCTGCTTGACTACTTTTTCATAACACCAGATTCTTATATCATAAGAAATCAAAGAACTGCCTTCTCTTCTTCACCCTCCCTGTACAAACTATGATCACAGACTTCCAGTGTCTCTCCTTCTCCGTTTCTGTTTCCAATCTGCAACAGATTCAATTTCATCACCAATTGCTCCATACCCGTAGCCACTCCATGCCTTCCACTTGGTACCACCTCATTACACCTCCAGTAAAAATCTTTGGCTGCTGAAAAGGCACTGGTTGTCCATTAAATTTCCGTACTGGATCAAGGAACTGCTTGGCGCTGTGTCGTACAGCTTGACACAATCTATCCTTAATGACACTATTTGAGTCACCATTTTTCTGCAGGTCTTCTGGACACAGGTTGTCAGAAGAGCTTTCATCCTACAGAGGGAAGTTGAAGGAACATATGACAAGTTGAATGAACATATGACAAGTTGAACGCACATCAAAGCAGAGTTAAGACGTACTTTTACCCAATTTACACCAGTTTTAATGTGCAGTGAAGTAAACCAGCCACTGACGCAAAGACTTATTCTGAGTAACTCAAGAGTAGAACTTATTTTTAGGATTAATATTACTACATACATAGATGTCAACATGCAAAATTCCAGTGACTTATATGCGTTCTTTACTCCTTCAGAATTGAAGGGCAATGATAGCTACTGAAGCAATTTGGCCTATAATTTTCTACCCATAAAAGCAAGCACACTTAAAACCTTCCTCACAGCAGCTGGCTTTTACCACCACTATTTCCCTTCTGCAAGCAGAATCTAGAGAATGTTGGAAAGAAATTCCTCCTGTGCATGTAGCTTTTTCACTACACCAGAAGCAGAAGAGACCACACCTCCTATGTCTACGTTTGAATGCTTAAAAATTACTGCCTTAAGGTCCCATATACCAGAACAAATATTTCTTAGTAAATTCCTATTTACTTTGTCTTTTAAACTACAAGCAATCTATAAAGTATAAATACATTCAAATTCAATGTTTAAAAAAAAATTAGAAGTTTTCACCTTTCTGAAATGGTGAAATGGCTTTCTGAAAACTGTTTAAGTGCATTCACTTGCACCATTTTTTTAAGCTTCTAATTCAGGACATCAATATCCAGCAGAAACATGCTTATTTACAGGAAAGCTAAAGGATATGCCATAAAGTATAAAAAGCTCTCTTCTCCCTTTGGGCAAAACATACTTAAACTGCAGTAACATGTACCAACATACCTGATTTTCCACTTTACTTTTTTTTGCCACTGATAGTATTTCCTGGAAACAAAGAAAAAAACTATGCTTATATGTTTTACAACCTTAAAGGCTACCACAGTTTGCATTTCATAGGATCTTTTAACTGAAGAATCTGGACATACTTTAAAAAGCTTTCTGTATAACATCATTAACATGCTAGTGACTCTAAACAAGGCCACACACCAGAGACCACATTCCAAGTACAAAGGGTAACTGAAAATTCAACTGACAGCGTAGCATCTTCACAGTTTGCCTCCCCAAACTTTTAAAAAAATTGTTTAAAACAAACAAACAAAAAACCCCCCTGAACATTTGAATTCTACAGGTCTGACTACATTGCTTGCTACATTGTTGAAGAAAGTCATACATTACAGACAAACTACTGTTGGTTGATAATCTCTGATGGCAATGTACGAGACTGTATTGCTCTAAAATACAAACGTCACACAGTGATTGCCTCACAAGTAAAAAATCTGTGCTACAAGAATCCAGACAAGCCTATTTATAGTTAAGGCCTACCTCTTTGGACATAATTTCTGATATGTTGTATGTCCCATCTTCTCTCCCTCTCTTCTTTCTTGCAGCTGTAAGATAACATTTGAATTTATGCAACACAAAGAAACCAAAAACACCAGTACTGACAAAAGGCAAAGCCTAATACATTACCTAATTTCTCCTCTTTACTATCAACTGGATTTTGACCCTAGGAAATAAACATAAGAAGAATTTTTCAGCACTTTAAAGAGTCTTATTATGGCTACAATAAATACAGTATACTAGATAAATCCTGCAAGTCAAATACTGGCTAGTCTTAGTTCACCTACCTTGATCAAAACTGACATTGTAATTTGTCAGACTTTTATTCAGAAAGTTGCATAAAACAGCTAGTCAATCTTACCTTGGCAGATTTTAACATCATCTCTCTCTTTTTTTCTAACTTTTCTTTCCTCCTCTGTTCCTAAAAAAAGGAAAACCCAAACAAACATAAACCCACACATTTTTTTAATCTTTCAATAACAACCAGAAAAGAACTATCCATTATAGAAGTGATAACAGGCATAGATTGCATTGGCAATGTAGAGTTCTCTGTACTCTACAGACTGGTTTTGCAATCTCACTAAAAGCCTCTATTCTGAAAGTTTAAAATGCCAAAGCAAAACCAGGACAAGAAAGTGTAACTGCTCTGAATTGCTTGTCAATGAATACTTTAAACACTTTAATACACTAATTTAGGAAGACTCCACAAAAATATTCCTAACTGCAAACACCTTAGCATCACATCTATTGCACTAAGTTTTCCATATATGCAGCTTCCCTTCAACTTCTACATATTGCCACTTATGTTCATCGTGGAACAGAAAGTAATGTAAACAGCCTACAACGCCTCTAAGGAAGAAGTGCTTTCATGTTTTGAAGAACTTAATATTTTCATTCAATCAACTATTTCTACTTGCTGAAAGCAAAAGGACTCTGGAAAAAAAGAGGTAAGAGACATTGGTATTTATCAGATGGAGCAAGACTTAGTACTGGTTCTATCAACGCAGTAATCGTGAATTAGTTGACAGTTAAACTAGAAAAATATTTTAGAAACAAGGTTCCTGCAGTCTGTCAGTGTCACTTTTCTAAGAACATCGTTCTCCCGAATCTTTTCCTAAGATTCTCCCTCTCTCTCAAGTGTAAACTTTTACAAGCTTGTCTATAAAGGTATTGTTAAGAAAGTCAAGGTAAAGCAAGATAGGAAGTCAGCAGCCCATGGATTAAAAAAACCCCACATCAAATAATTTTATGGAAGCTCTTGTTTGGGAACAGCATGGCCTCAAATCACTGTGATTTATGAATTTGAGAGAGGCCTACAGTAGCAACCTGAAGACAAGCCTCATCCTCAGTCTTCAGTAATTAACACAAATAGGCTGCACAACTTCATGCTTGTCAATTCTTCACTACTTCTATCCTCCCTCTAGGTTTTCTAGCTCCCTTAAACTTTATTTCTTATTTCAAGTTTTCTCTTCCTAGCACTCAGGCCAACAGAATAATTGTAAAGACATCAGTACCATCTTTACACTGTGATTTTAAATTATAATTCATATTCTTTCCAGCCTGATTTTATCTATTAATTTGTACAACAAATTCTGAATATTATGTAAAGCACTACTTCATTCCTGGACAGTAGTTCCAGTAAATTTTCATGTTATTATTGCAATCTTAACAGCATTTTTACTTCAGTTCAAATAGTCAGATGGCAAAAAACCCCCAAATAGACGGCAGCCCATCTCAAGAACCTCCACTGCAGACAAGAACACACCTACCTCTAGTTGCTGCTGCTCCATTTTGGTTAGCAAGAATTTGGAATAGATGTTGCTTTTTTCAAGCAAATGTTGAAGCCTCCTATAGCGCATTTCGCTTGACTCCCTGTCCCAAGAAGTGCGAGCCTGACAAACACAAAGAGATATCAATTATTTATAAATGCTTCAGAGTTAATGCTTTTAATATACTGAAGGGTTCTTCTACAGCGTAATTACAATTGTCTCACACACGCAAAACCTTTCTCTGCCAGTTATTAGACGTTCTATGATTTGCAAGTATATGGACTCACACGTACTCAAAGTGCTGTAAGATGAAAGTAACCAAGTGAGTGTTGCATTCATTTGCTTGAAAGAGTCCAGCGCAGAGCCACAGAGATGATGGAGGGAGTGGAGCATCTCCCTTATGAGAAGCAGCTGAGGGAGCTGGGTCTCTTTAGCTTGGAGAAGAGGAGACTGAGGGGTGACCTCACTAATGTTTATAAATTTGTAAAGGTCGAGTGTCAGGAGGAAGGAGCCAGGCTCTTCTCAGCGACAGCCAATGACAGGAATGGGTGCAAGCTGGAGCACAGGAGGTCCTGTGTGACCTAGCCTAGGTGATCCTGCTCTGGCAGGGGGTTGGACTGGATGATCTTTCGAGGTCCCTTCCAACTCCTAATATTCTGTGATTCACTTGCATATGTAAACAGAGCTCTGCAACACACATGCTTCCAGTGCAGCAGCACAAGGGATTCAAGGGCTTAAAGGTGCCTCAACTCCAAATTATAGATTTTGAGCAAAATTAAATTAAAGTTTATTTGTACCCTGCAAAATTTGGGAAAGGAAAAAAAAAAGCCTCTACCTGGCAAAATTCAGCAAAAAGTTTGCCAGGTATTAGCCGGGACTCCTCCATGTGCTATTTGCACAAAGGTAGAGGTTTTCACTATGAACAAGATAGCTACAAAACCATCAGGCCTTATTTACAGAGGTCAAGTCAACTCCCAGTGTGAGAACAGTAACTTCTGCTTGCTTTGCTTACAAAAAAACACACATGCTTTTAAAAGCAACTTCTGTTGAATTAGTGAAGGATGCGCATTTAGAAGCTTGCAAATTACTCTTTAAAACTCAAGTCCCTCCGAAAGTAAAAATGCATTCATCTCTCTGCATTCATTCAACATTGCCTGTTAGATTGAGATATCAAACAAGTGAAAAGCTACAAATTAGCATCTCTAAGAGAAACCCCTGAAAGGCAAGATGCAGAGCTTTACAAGATGCTTATCTATGCCACTGCCTTCAGAAGAAACACTGGGGGAAGTGCTCACTAAGACAGAAAGGCAAGGGAATCTTCAGAAACTAAACAGACTAACAAGCAGGGAAAAAGGATGTTAGCTGAACATGTGACAATATGTGACACAGAAAGGGGCAAGCATGTTTGTCTTCCCTAGAAATCACACCTTATTTTCCACAAAGGGTACTCCATGTCGTTCTTATCAGGTAGCTGTCACCATATACTTCTATGAAATGAAGACTTATGTGAACAAGTTCTTTGAGGGAAGAGATTGCCTTCTCCTGATTTTTCCATAAAGTTTTTATTTGCTTCTGCTCTCCCCAATCCAGTTTTTTTTCCTTCAAATGAAAAGTAACTGAGCTCAGAAAGATCAGCCCTTAATGGCAACACCGAGAATATAATTAAAGCTAAACTACTTCATTCAGCAAATGGCTATTGCTGACTATTGGAGTGAACACAGCATCACTCCGTTAATTGGTCAGTCTGAAGGACTGTTCTTGACCATCTCTGAAAATTTCAAGGGGAGGAAAAAAAAAGAGAACACTCAAAGATGATTAACAGAACTGAACTCTTAAGATAAACTTCTCCACTTTGTCCTTTGACTCAATCGTCAAGCCTCAACAAAGTGGGGTTTTTTCCCCCTTTTTGACTGAAAATTTGCCCCTCTTCTATCACTCTTCATTCTTATATATTTGCATAGTGGTATTCTGCCATCAGCAAACAGAAAGAACAAGTGACTCTGGTTGAACTGCTATACAAATCCCCTGGCAGGGGGTTTGCCGAAGCGACAAGCACAAAAACCCCAGAAGCTTCAAGAACATCAACTGCCCCCAGGATGCCAGTGAGCCTGGGTTTAATGACACAAGCAATTTCCCTTGGTCTGACTGGCCCTTGAATGCTTAGAGAAAGCGTGACAGAAGCACACAAGACACCAGAGTGATCCCTTGCCGGAGGTAAGCTCAGAAATAGAGCACACAAAAAAAAACCCCTAGCCCTATCACATCACATATAGCATTGTTAGAGAAGTAGCTGGTTGTGGAAAAAAACACTTTAAGTCCTTTTCTCAATACTTCCTGTGCAATGAGATAATTCATCTACAGGGGTTTCCTCGTTTCCCTCCAAAAGCACTGCCTCCAAATGCTTAGTTAAGTCTGAGCAGGGAATACTTGAAGAGAAGTTCAGACAGACTCTATCATGACTTACTGTTTGTAAGAAAAAAGATGACACTTCTGGGAGAATAAAGCATTATTTTCTAACTATAGTTATCACAAAGTGCTGCAGCCTAAAAACATACCTTTCTAAATCACAACTTTTCTTAATGAAAAGAGAAAAGGTAACTAAAATTAGTTCCAAGCCTTAGAAATTGTATTTTTCATGTCCTTAGAATAATGCTTCAGTTTCTAAGACATCAGTCCCCTGTGGGCTGAACACAAAGCTTTGTAACTAACAGAGAGAGGAAAATGAAAGCACTCTGAAAGACAGGAAAAAAAGCCAAACACTGATTTCTCAAATATTTTGGGCAATAGCATTAGTTCTTTAGAATACAATTCCCCAAAAAGCATCTACGAGACAATTCTTTCAAGCTTATATCTCCTTATGCCTGAAATAAAATACCTCACGTAGTGTTCTGATATCTTGATAATTTGTATTTGCACAGGTCTAGAAGCATCACATTTTCATGTACTCTCTCCAAAGCAGATTGGTTAATATCAACCAATGCTTAATATTGTCTGAAAACATTCACGACAAGAAATGAAATGTGGTAATGATTGAGTCATTTGGGCTAGGAATAAATAATTTCCTTGAAGTAGTCCAAGTTTCCTGCAACATAAGCAAACAGAAGTGCACAAACCAAACATCAACTCTCAGGATGACTACAGGTACATTTCTCCTGGCACCAACAACAGCTCAAGCAGCTTAGGGGTGCCTGCACAAAAGTGTGCAAGGAAGAGCAGGAGAGCAGACCAAGAAAGAGAATGGCATAAAACAAATCCTTTATCGCTAAGCTTATTAAGCTAGGCTACTTCCTTGATGCAGATCAGTTGCAGCCTTCAAACATCGCTGCAAAGAGAATGAGCTGCAAGTGACAGCGGCTGCCAAAACTGTACCTGCTACCAAAAGAAATGCATAACCGGGCTTATCTCTGGAAAGGATAAATAGTATTGATAGAAGAGTTCTGCAGAGCTCAAATAAGGTTGTTTGGTTGGTGGGTTTTTTAGTAAAATAAGGAGAAAAAACAAGCGTAATGTAAACATACATAAAACGCAAACAAAAACATCTTGCCTTTAATATTTCAGATAGAAATTCAGAAGAATGTGAACTTACTACCCTTTCTGAAACCAGCTTACTTTAAATGCATGATATCGTAGATTTCTAGCCTCGGAACGACAAAAGTAAAGAGGTATAATCTTCTCATTGCAAACTTAAATGTGTATAAAATGCAGTTGGTTTCTCGCTGACTGCAAGAGTCCACCGTTAGCCTTCAAAATAATAGCAAAGCAAGCAAGCCTTCTATGGATGATCAAAGGCGCTTGTAAATCACAGCCATCGCCCCGGAACTTTACAGCCTCTCACGTTTGTTTGTTATGAAATCAAAGGAGCTGCACGCCACCCGGCCCGCAAGCCACCGCCGAGCGGACGAGCGGCACGGCGCTCACATCCACGCAAACTCAACCGCTCCGGGGGGTGCCGGCTCCGCGGGGCAGCCTCAGCTCACCGCCCATCAAGCCGCCTGCCGTCCCTGCTCGAGCCCCGCCGCCTCCAGCTGCTCCTCCTCCTTCAGCATGGCCGGCGTGATCACCGCCGCCTCCGCCTGCTCCCCCATCTCCGCTCCCAGCGGTTCTGCAACGAGCGCACGGTTAACCACGGAGGCCCAACAACCGCCGCCTCGCAACCGCCGCCGCCTCGCGCCCC
>NW_010195465.1:0-209 GCF_000695765.1 Mesitornis unicolor
CCCGCCCCGTTACACGGCGCTGGGAATCTGCGGTAGCGCGCTCTCCCCGCCCCAGCCCTGAGAGCACTCCGACAGCAGCCCGGGAGCCTGAAAGGTCCATAGGCAGCCTCGACCCCAGAACTTCCGCCCCCCGCCTCTCGGGACTAGCTCAGGCCGCTGCGTGTCCACAGGCTCGCAAGCCGCGTAGGTGCCCTGCTCGGGTACACGAG
>NW_010195465.1:272-536 GCF_000695765.1 Mesitornis unicolor
ATTTCCCGAGGACAACCCCCTCCCTGCGCTCCGCGGTCCCCAACTTCAGCGTAGCTGAAGATCTTTTCGACAGATCTCTTCGTTTCTCCCATCTCTCTCTTCCTACGGAGAAAAAAATGGCAGCCTGCCAACAGCAGCTGAACGCACCGAAGTGTCAGGTCAATGTCACGGCAGCAGCAGGCTCGCTACTGGGGAGAGACGGGGGCCAGCAGCTGAGACCGCCTCACCCTCGAATCCCTGTTCCTGCTCGTACAGATCTAGCGC
>NW_010195465.1:572-15971 GCF_000695765.1 Mesitornis unicolor
CGTTCCTGAGCCAGAGGAGGAAGACACAGTGCAGGTCATTGCTGCTTAGTACGTGAGCTCAGCATCTTGTGTCTTTCAGGTATAGCAGCCTACCCTTGCCCGACTCAGTGCTGAAGAACAGACGAGAAGAGGCTGCTATGGCATTGCCTGCGCACAGTGGAGGATTATTAACACAGAAATTACCCATGGAAAGAAATACTTTTAAGAGTTTAAGTTAAAAGAAAGTCAAGGAGTCAGAATTGAAGTGTCAGATGTAAGGTAACTGTCTCTGGAGCAAGGCATTAGCACATAGTCCTGGATTAACTGACCACACACCAGTTCAGGGATTTTTTTTATAATCCTCACTCTATTCAATGAAGCAGTCAGAACGTGCAAGTGCAGCTAATTTATTTTACAGAACAACATCTTATGTTTTCAACTGTGTTTTACAAAGAAGATGGAGTCCATAAGAAAATTAATTTTCTCTTCAAAAGTCATGTACTAAGATCATGTCAGAGCAACGACTCTCTTCTTTGAAATTCTTACTTGTTCACTAACTCCTTTAAATTATTTCTGTAGAACTTCCTGCCTCTATGATATTTTTCCTGTTTGCATATTTGATATTTTCCTGTCTTTACCTTAGCCATTGTGCATTTCACACTACCACCTTAAAAAAAAAGTAATCTAGATCATAGATTAAAGCAGTACCAAGCTGAGTTTCATTTCTCCTGTAGTTCTAACATCTCACATGCCAGACATTCACATCTGTGCAGGTCATCCCAAGCTCTTATACCCAATAGGGGCACCACTGAGTTCCCATTAATCTGATCTGTTCTAATTCTGGATTGAGAGCAACAATTCCTTTAGGGGTGCCTCTTTGTTCACATTGACCATAAAAAGCACATAGAGTGCTCGTTCAGAATAAAAACATACTCAAAAAGAAATCTTCTCCCATGCCTTACGTAGCTGCTGATACAGTTCTAAAGAAAGGTGCCACATAAAAATCCTATCTGGTTGTATCTGAAGTCAGAAGGGTTTGTACTTTTTTTCCTCATTTATATTAGTCTAAAATGAAAGATATTACTTGGCATTACAAATCTTTCCTTAGACTACAGCTTCAGCAACTACTGCTATCTGTTAAGTGTAAAGCAAATAATATGGTAAGTTTGCCAAACAAAAGTTAAAAATATTTTTGAATAGTTGAATGCACAAGTAAAATGCCTGACCCTGAAAAACTAGATCTGCAAAGAAATCCATAGGGAAACACAAAAGAGACTGTTTTCTGCTTCTGCCTGCTAAGCAAGGGAATGTATGCTTCAGCCAGAAAAGGCCTGCCCTATGAGAAGAGGCACCTTCCTTCCAACCTCGAGAAGGTATAAATATCCCCTTTGTTGCCATGAGTTGTAAACTGCTATGCAAGTCTCTGGGCTGGCAAATACTATGTAATCATGCCTGTATTTGCTTTCTGAAGCCTGAGTTTACAAAATGCAGAAAGGATTCATTTTAAATAGAGCAGATCAATCAGGTTATGGTTGATCACGCACTGTCAGAGACAGTTTAAGCATTTCCAGCACTAGTCTCTTAATCCTAGCCCTTCTGGCATCCTTTCTTTTGTGCCTATGCAACCATTTGGACAGCTAGATAGCAACATAGATCAAAGAGCAAGACTGCCACCAACATCCCAAAAAAGAAAAAAAACCCCAAACTAAACAAAAAAAAACTTCAATGCTTCTTTTGGTTTTGTTAATTTGTTTGTTTGTTTTCCCAGTCAGAAAAATATCCTCATCTGGCTCACTATAGATATGTGCAAATGGTCTCATCCATACATAAGAGAGGAATAATAAACCAAGAACTGGAGAGGGGCAGGAAATGCATCAGCCAATTTACACACTGCAAGATCAAATTTAAAACTGCAGACATCTAATTTTTTTTAAGGAGAAAGACTGTCATAATTTGCTTTTTTCTGTTTGTCTTTTTTTGATAGCTAAAATGGCAACCATATAAAAACCAGCATAGACTGCAAAAAATACTGACTAACATGAGGAAGAGAGCCATTTACTTAGTTTTATCTTCACTATCAAAAACATACTGTAGAAGGGTCTTTGAGAAAGAGTATCCCCTCGGTTTCCAAAGGGTATCAGACTCCAAACTGCTAAAGCCACTACATCTTCTCAAATACCTTTGTTCATCTTGCTATGCTTAGAAACAAGCTTGGACATTAATTTTAGGCACCAGAATCACAAAACTCTATATGTTTTACAAGTCAGAGAGGGAAGAGAATTGTATTGCAAATAAAAGCATTAGCAAAGCAGAATTTGCTGAACATAAACAAAACATAAAGTAGCAACAAAGCACAGTACAGGGCAGCGTAAAAAAAGAAACAATTTGTCTACCTCAAGCCCAGCAATCACAGTTCTAAATCATTTGCAGATATGAAGAAGTAACTGATGCCCACATCAATACAAACAGCTTTATGTAATGCTTCTGAAAAGATTTTTCACCTCCAGAATTGCACTGAAACACCTCAATGGTGCGTTATTCTTTTGTGGCATCAGCAGAACAGGACTGATCAGGGATAACAGAGGACCTCAGGTGGCAGAAAGCAGCAGCTGCAGATTATACAACTGCTTTCAAACCGCTCCTAGTCATGTAATTCAGCTCAATTAAATTGCCCTGTCCCACAGACTTATATGAGCAAAAAGGTTGATTCTGTTACACTTGATCTACAGATTTGACCCTGTGAGTCCTTTTGCAAAGGATGCAAACAAATTGATCCCGCAAACAAATCTAATTTTACATACATGAGAAAAAAACATGATTCAGGGCTGTTGGTAGCTCATCTTTAAATCCTTAAATTTGATTTATAGCTTTTTTTCAGCTTCAGTTTGAAATAGTAAGAAAATTCTGATTAATTTGTAATTAGGAAGCTCTAAGTAGCCAAGCTTAAGAGAACAGCTCAGGATTTCTGCCTGAACCCTGGAAGTGCATCAAAACTACCAGCATCATTGTCTGAGGCAACAAAGCACTCTCCCTGTCAGCAGAGGACCATCAACATTTTTGGTGTTCTGTTTCACAAGGCACACTTAAACTACACCCAGCTTCTTTCAGTAACATTGTCACTGAAATCGGGAATAGAAAAACCTCTTAACACCAATGTAGCATTAAGAAGCAGGCATTCCTTATTCGACGTCAGGTGCAAGGGGCATTATTTATTCCATCCAAGCTCGCACGAATATGGTCACTTTTCTTAGCATATTTATACACAAAAGTTTCAGGATTTTGCAATCTAAGTTACAATGACTGGTTGCAATTTAAATATAATTATAATGCATTTAAATACTTGCTTAAATGCATTCTTGCATCTCAAAGATGCACTCTTAATGTTCTTGGGGTTTTTTCAACTTTATTTTTTAATTCCTTAATTTCCTTTATCAACCAGTGTCTCCTAGTCTATCTGCAGTCTTTCAAAATGTACTAGGATGTATCAGTGTCCCAGGATGTTTTGGCTACAATTACTAAGTTGGCTCCAATTATAAAGAAAACATGTCCTTGAGTGCATTCTTGTTTAAGCCCCCTTGTAACATCAACTCCAGTTCAAAACCAAAAGGTGTGCCCAACTTTTGTTTAACAACCTTGTAGCTGCGACACCCTTTTTGAAAATGGGAAATAAAAATTTCAGGTCCTTCATAGCCCAAGGGGTCTGAACTGCAGCTCCCAGGTCTGGGAGTACTCTGACAACAGAGCCACTGCTCCAGAAGCTAAGCTTACAATACACATAGAAATGCCTGAGTCGCACCCCTAAAGCAGCAATATATGTAAGAGGAGACTTCAGTCTCCACCCAGTTGAAGAATCCAGTATAATTACTCTCAGATGTTCCTCTCTTACACTTTACCTAGAGTCTTACTTTCTTATTTGGAGATAAGCCTACACTGGTAGGCTCCTAATGTACTGCTGTCTCTGACTGTACAGTTATAGAAATTTTAACTGACCTGCACAGAATGTCAGAGAGGATGGAATTAGGAGTACAACAGAATACATGTTATTTAGAAGTCGGATAAATATAACCTAGACCTTTCACCGCCAGGAAAAGTTCAATCTTTAGAAAATAAAACATGTCTATATTATACATTTTATGTTTTCATGCTGTCTCTGAATGCATAGTTAAAGATATCCAGAAACTTTTTCTTTCATATTATCTTATGAAAGCTGAGATGAAGAGAGTATGATTAGAAAATAGCAAGATTAGTCACATGCCTGTGCAGCAGGACCTGTTCTGGCACATTACTTTCATAGTTTGAAACACAGTTGATTGCACTGCACATTTTTCTAAACCAATCAGATACAGGGGATTAGATCAACATGTAGGTTCAAGGACAAATAAAGTGTAGGTTTAGCTTTCCAATGCTAACCACAGTAGTAGAAGCAGCATACAAACAGTTCATGGTCATAGTTTTTCTTAGTCATTTTGATAAAATAATGCAAATGCCAACAAATACTTATTATATTTGCATATAGTGGTTTCTGGTATTAGGCATTATGAGGTATGGATTCACCTACATAAAATTATGCAGGGTGCTCAGAAGAAGAGAATATTCAAACTTCAGATTTTGTCAATGTCTACATGAACATTTCCAATGGGGCAAACATTTCTAAATCCTGTAAAACTCCATCTAAGTATGCTTAGAGAGTTCGAACATTACACACAGAGATGACATATAGTTTGATCTGTTATGCAAGTCATGTTTTAGTGTATGACTTCTTAAAAAAATACCCTGATTCTGCTTTTAAACTGTTAAAAAAAATTAAGAGTTTTTCTGGTTTTTTTACAAGTATCATTTCCTGTATCTCACATGGAATAAACAGCTCACATTACAAGGTATTTGCAGAGTCATCCTGTGGAAAACGTTAAGTAATGCAGCAAGATAATGTTATGTTTCGTACAGGCTGTGGAAAGGCAAACCTGTGGCTGGATGCGCGTCAGAGCTAGCATGAGAGCGTACTGCAAAGAAGCAAGGATACTTAGAGCCACTGAACAATGTTAGTACTGATGCCAGCTGTTGTTGCAGGCTGGAAGAAGGGAGAGACAGGGGCTACTGCTGTTTGCAAAAGAAAACTGCCAAAAGTGCAAGCATGTCACTCCTGTTACTCTGAAACTTTATTTATCCTGTCCTGCTGGAATCACACAGAGAACAAGTTCAGATGATTTCAAATCCTTCCTAAAGGATACCTAAATTGGAATGTTTAATTAGACTTCCTTAAGCTTGTAAAGACAAACACAACACCTCTAGGTGAGAAGTAAATTAGTTCAACAATGGATGGTTAATTGTAATTAACAAAAATCGGGCTTTCTAATACCATCTGAGATGCAGTTCTGGTGGCTCTGTATTCCTCAAGTGTCTTTCAAATATTCTTTGCCCACAAAGATCAGTGAAGTGTTTCACTCAGAAACACAGTCCCAAAAACAAGGAATGATCAGGATAAAATTATAAGCTTGGTGATGGCAGCAGTTACCGGACTCCATGGAACAAGAAACCCTGAGGAAAGACATATCCTGTATTTGCTTACATAGAGAAACAATACAATTGAGTATGCTCAAGCTGTCTTCAAAACCACATGGTGGAGAATAAGAGAGAGAGAAAAAACCAAACCAAAACACTTCTTTCCTGTAACGTGGCCTATTCCTTTCAGTTACAGTATGTGTAGGTACTACTGGAAAGACAGTACTAAATACTAACATCACAAGTGTGGTTTCCAAGTTAAAAGGGTCATTTAAATAAACCATCTTACATGTTTCTCACAAGCATGAAGCTTCCTTTGGTCAATGCTGAAGATCTTCTCATTGTTTAAGGGAAGCTCTGCACATATACTGAAGGATAAGGAGTTAAATATAAAAGGGATAGCCAAGAGACCCTGAGAAAGTCTGTGCTACTTTGCATTACATGTGTGTTACATAGTAGGTAGTTCACTGCCTAGGCAAAAAACCCAAACCCACTTCTATTTAGTCCTACTAAAAAGTCTAGTGCTAGCAAAGGAACAATGCTTTTGTTTGGTTTATTACAGGTCATTGTAAAAAAAAAATTACAATCAACATTTCTCCTTTCTCAGAACCCTTGTCATGTTGAATAGATTTTTTTATTATTATTCTGCTGTGTTTTCACTTAAGTATCTTGTAACAAGAACTACTCAAGAGTACTTTACTCTTCCTTTCGTAAAAGCACTGCAGTGTCTAATGTCTTGTCTGCTAAAGTCTGCAAAAAAAAAAAAATCTGCAAAAGTCACGGCCTTTTCTCCAATATTATTAACATCTATCATCGGCAAATTGTTCTAATACAACTCATTTGAGAATAAAACATGAAATAGCAGCAGATGTAAATACTGCTTCAGTAAGTAAAAAATGCACACAGTTCAAGCACATAGTTACTGCATATCTCCCTATGAAGAAACATAGCACTCTCATTCCTATTTTGAAAAAACTAAATCCAATGTTTTTACTGCAATAGCATCAGGACTACAAAGTGCAGCATATATCAACCTTCACTACCACATTATTTTGCTTTACCTCAGTCATCAAAATTGTGGAAGTCAGCTGAAACTCCTTGCTCATGCCTGTTCCAGTGAGCACCTAGGAGAGGAAAGCGCTCGTACCTGAACCCTAAAGAAAAGGTGGATACACATAACCCTGAAACAGCACAATATACGATGTCTTCAAAAAAGACGAAGGAGTTATTGCCAAAGCAAATTCCCACCCTTGCTTTGCTGCATACAAAGCAGGTATCTGGCCCAGGTAGCCACTGTTTTATCAAAATGCATGTGTCTTCCCTCTCTCACAGGGAGGACAACTCATTAAAGAAAAGAGTCACCAGCTATTACACAGACATTCACAGTGTTATGCAGCATGGGAGCTGCCCATCCTTAAACAATGTAGTCTTCTTGGCTGCTAATTCTTCAGGCAACAAACCTTTCTTGGAGGTCCCAATGATACATTGTTTTTTCATTCTAGTTTGTCTGTTTAAAATATTTAGGAGTGCTCATATGAAAGTGATGAATATGCTCATAATTATGTCCATCTTTATAAGATCCAAACCTAAGAAATATTCAACAAAGCAACACAATTATAACATGATTTAACCCATGCAATTAAATCATACACTTACTACAGCATAATTAATACTTCTTCTGAACATTCTAGATAGTTTATTTCAGAAGCAGGCCACAACCCTACTTACATATAGATCATAATCTATGTACACTAACTAGAGGTTTTTAAGTATAATGGTGACATTAAATGACACTGATTGGATTAATGCCATAGGCACTCTATAAATGGAACTCCAGCTGACAAAGCTGAGTGCTGCATTTATCTAGTAAAAACCCATGCTCTGTAAGTTTTTTCTACTGACTTCAGTGGAGATAGAATATTCAACCATATT
Organism: Mesitornis unicolor; assembly: GCF_000695765.1. Classification (NCBI taxonomy): domain Eukaryota; kingdom Metazoa; phylum Chordata; class Aves; order Mesitornithiformes; family Mesitornithidae; genus Mesitornis; species Mesitornis unicolor. The sequence continues at coordinate 7,983 of NW_010195465.1, forward strand.
GTTAATATTGCACATCTTCATTCTTAAAATTATGGTGAAAATTGCAATTTTTCATGCCATATTTAAATCTGAAAGTTTTGACTACTGACTATTACAGTAGGTAGATTTGCACAAGTAAAATGTAGTACTTATTCAAAATATCAGTGCTAAATAGCATTTAAAAGTAGTGCCATTGTACTTCAGAAGAAATATAGTTGATTGGAAAATGTTAAACTCATTCCTAAAGGGTGTAATTTTTTTCTCTTTATAGGCAGACAAAAGAAATTAGGAGAAGAAAAATATTATGTGCTGAAATCAACTGAGAAAAATCTGAATGTGAATGCTAACTTTAGGCAAGTTTCATCATGTGGAAAAAACTGGGCAAAATTCTGCTTAGACAAGAATCAAGGGACTGAGTGCTAAATGAAAAGTGAGTAAGCTTAAGTCTTACATGTATAGAAGATATTAATATATTCTTGCAGCTATATGGTATGTTTTAAAATGCTTATGCAAAGAGTATTTAAAGAATATATTGTATTTTGTGTTCTAAATAATAGTATATTAAAACTCTGAAGTGCTGAGAAACATGGGAGATCTCTCATCATCTACAAAATGAGTCATCACACCACTTGGGAAATATCCCTATCAAACAATCTCAGAAATTAATCACCTGAGTGAAATAAGCATTACCTTCAATTTATGCTACGACACAGCAGACTGATTTTCCCAAGGCACATGTCAAGTCAGTGGAAAAAAATAGTTACAAATGAGAAATTCTTGCCTCCTAATCTGCTCAGTTTGATACTGACCAATGCTTCTCACTTTAAGAACAATTTTGTTTCTAGACCTCTCTTTCACAAGATGTCATGAATATCATCTACTTCATTTCTTATGAGACACACTGACCTGGGATTAAAATGGATGTCCTCAGGAACTTGGCTGGGATCAGTGACAATTCTGTCATTATCAACATAGCTATCCAAGTCATCCGGGATCCTAAATTTGGCCATCTGGACTTCTGAATCACTTAAACCAGCATGAGATATACGGGCATAGCCCAACCTATCAGACAGGAAGAGTTAGTCTGAAGAAATAATTAAAGGCAATTTCACCACATTCATGTCTCTCTTTTCAAGGAGTTATTATCTAACCTACAAACACAACATTCCATTTCTGTGAATGTCACCTTCAAATAATTTCTAGTGTAAATTATTTTTTAAATTAGTTTTAGAATATTGTTGTGGTTTCGGGCTGGGTTGGCCACTAACCTGGACACATATACATACTGGTCTAAACTCAGTGAGGAGATTTTGAAATTCAAGAAAGGAACTCAAGCATCAGAATTGAAATGGGGAAAATTTGATCTGAATTAGATTAGAATGGAGGTTTTGTTGGGTTTTTAGTTAACTTTTTTTTTTTTTACTCAATACTGTTACTTAAGACAGCTGACTCGTTTACTAGTTTTACTCCCGTGAACACTGCAGAATTTGCAGTTTATTCAGAATAAGCTGAATTCCATTCTGCTACATACATCACCAAAAGAATGAATTACAAGCAACTTGGTAATAAAAGATATGGAGTGCATAGGTCCCGACAGAGGACAGTGCTTCAATATGGGCTTACACAGTTAAAATTTCCACTAAATCCAGCATAAGGCTTGGCTGGATTAGATCATTTTGCTTCAACAAACCCTACAATCATAGTTCAAAATTTGTATCTTCTGTCTCACATACAAATTAGGGCTTAGCCTTCACGTTTCAGAATGAAGCTGTAAAGCCAGAGCTTTGGAAAAATATAGTTCTATGTTACCAAAGCAGATGAGATCTGAAGGCTTTTGACACAGAAGGGTAAAACCTGTAATACTGTCTTTCTAAATTATATTCAGAAATACATAAATTCATCCTGAGATCAATGTTTCATATTACATCATGGTATATCTAACTGTCCATACATAATTGTTTAGTGATATAAGACTCTTCCATAATTACCTACAGAAGGGTGTAAACTGTTTGTCATAAAGTTCTTTAAAACCAATAAACAAATGATCTACTTTAACATACCTTATTACTCCACGATACATAATATAGCTACACCATCTGTCATGATCTGTACTGTCAATATCCTATGAGTGAAGGGGAGAAAAAAGCCAAACAAATAAGGCAAGCTTTCCTTATAGGTAGACTTTAAATCAGTTACAGAACCAAGGTGCAAACCTGCTGCACAAAAACATTTTGCCAAAAACATCCTAATAAAGTAGAAAGGCAGAAACTCAGTTAGACAAAGACAAATCAGACAACAAATATTGACACCTTCTGATAGAAAACCAAATTGCAGAACTCAGTTTCAAAACAAAAAAAATAGCAGAATTAGAGGTTGGAGGGGATGTCTGGTCATCCACTCTCAACCCCATGCTCAAAGTAACTTCAAGCAGGTTGTGTAGTGCCTTAAGGAGCCAACTTCTGAATATTTCCAGAGACAGAGAATTCACAACTTCTCTGGGCCCCTGTTCTAATGCTTGACAACACTAACTGTGATTGCTTATTTTTTCTCTTCTGCTATCTGACATTTCCCTTGTGGCAACTGCTGTCTGTTGCCTCTTGTCCTTTCACTGTGTAACTCCACCTTCTCTATAACATCATGAGATAACTGAAGATTGTATTTGAAAATGTGCACGTATTTTCTTACCAGTTTGAAATACTAAGTTGAATGTTTCAAATACATATTATCTCTAACAGCTAAAAGAAGTGGTCTTTTTACATTACCTGGACATTTCCATTTTCTATTAATTCAGTATAATCTCTGGATCCAGGAGCTGAAGTGATGTATCCTAGAAATACAACTTGCTTAGAGCTAGTCTTCAATAGGTTTGAAACAGCTATAGCCTGGAGTTTTCTGTCCAAGTCCTCCCTGAAAGAAATGGAAAAGACTTTAACATGTATATATTTTAGCTCAGAATCTCTTTGCTCTAACATAGTAAACTGCAAATGAATCTGACACCATTTTTATTGCTCAGGATTAGAGAGTATGAAAGTTTACAGAAAGCTCACTGTTTCAAAATTATCATTATGTTCGATAAAAGCTATGTGGTCATGGTAGATGTAATCAGAGTTCTCTTTCTTACCATTATAGGTACCACTTTTTCTATTACTGTTTTATTTTTAATACTGATCTCATCACTGTGAAATGTAAATGTAAGTGCTTTGGTTTTCTAAGGCTTTGTCTCTGCCTGCACTTGAAATTTAATTGTGCTAGTGCAGAATGGTGCATGACAAAGAGCTCACATGCTAACAAAACTGTTATGATAGATAGATCATGGTAAAATAGTCTTAAAGCCTGGGTCAGATAATTTATGAAATATAACTTAAGAGCTACATCATCCCGCTAACACTTAATGACATTTGGCAGGTATTCTGCATCTCTTTAACAAGACTTACACAACAGTTCCAACATGACCAAAAGTGATAGCGTAAGTGGAGCCTGGTAAAATACTGCATTGGATCCCATTCCCTGTCCTTGGATTTGTCACAACATAATGTGATACAGTTCTCTTTCTATGATTCTTCATGTTAATAACTTTAAACAGTTATGTAAAACATGTTCTCTTCTGTATTTTGGTAGACTGGGCTAAATTCCATTGAGATGGGGAGCCGATTTTGGAATCTGTAATCCCAAAAGAAGAGAAGAATTTAAATGCTATTATGCTTTCCACATAGCAGTACTTCTGACTGAAGCAAATGCATTAGGGAGAAAGAGCACACAGACAAGAGACAAAAACCCCTAACCATTTAAACAGAAGCGTGACATAGGTATATGAGAAGGTGGCTGCTTGACTAGCTGCCCTTTCCAGAATTAACACCTCTCCAGAAGATTTTTCTTTTTAAATGACATAGGCATTGTTATAGTTCCACATTTTAAAAATAGTTCTTTTAAAAATCCCTAGTTATTCAGTATTCTGTAGTTTGTGTCAATACCTAAGCAGCAGATGAAAAAAGATGAAAAATGAGCAGTCATGTGTGTCATTTAATTACGAATTCATTCATCTCAAAACAGTCTAATTTGCAACTGTTTCCCATGTGTCTCCTCCTATTTTCTCCTTCATCTTTATCTCACCTCTCTGTGAAGGAGGAATACAGTGCTATTCTACTTTGACAAACAGCTGCTCAGAGAGGCAATTCTTATCATTCTGTGAGGCACAGAATGAAATTCCTTTCTAGAGTTCAGACTGGGAGTGGTTTCTGACAACTATATATGTTTAGTGGGAGGGAAACCTAGAAACAATTTGCATGTTTGGTGCACCACTTCTACACAGACGAAGGAAATGGGGAAGCTCAGTATCAGATAATGAGAATTCCTACTGTTTTCTGAGCAGCTTCTTTGTGTATTATATTCTGCACCAAATCCGTAAATTTGCCTCTCCATGAATTATAACAAATATTTTAAAAGTCCAAATCTAACTACATAACCACAAACATAATACTAGATATTGCAGCAAATAAAACAGAAAATACAGCTACATAGAGCATCACAAAACTACCCCTTACTAATATTCACTACGCACAAGTAACCAAAATACTGTCTTAACATCAAAAACTGAAATATATACCTTAATCTTTTCCCTCACGTATTTGAGTCATTGGTATAATTCTTCCATTCAGAATCCAGATCAGATTTTATTTTTCCAGTTTCATATAGTCAGAAGGACACTGAATGGATACTTCTGTTCCTGTTTCAACACTGTCCTTTCTTGGAGGTTTCAGAATTGTTACTTTTTATTTTAATAAATATTAATTGTCCATTAATGCTAACTATCTGTAACTATCAGCACTCATTGTGGAATATAATAGACTTATTCCATGTGGAGAAAGTCAGAAAGACGCTATCCTGCACTGAGATGTATCTGTAGCCCTATTACTTGTTATGGTTTTGCAGAACTATATCTTATATCACTGGTAACTCAGTTACTAGGCCCAGCTGAGTTTTATTTGTTCAACCAGTAGCTATGTCATAGTATCTCCTCCAGTGGGCTTCATTAGAACCAGGATTACAGCAGCAGATTTTAAAGGGTACAAAAGAAATCCCAGAAATTCACAAATCACAATTACATTACACGACTTTGCACCACATAATGTAACAATAAATAAAATACACACTCTTCATTTCCAAAGTGGGCGACAACAAAATCAACCACTTTTCCTGTGAAGTTGACTGTCATGGAGATGGCAGGTGCAATCTCTCCCTCTGGAGATGGAAGAAGGTGATGGGTAGATTTTACAATTGGATACCTTGACAGAGCCATAATCCTACATGAGAAGAGGGAAACAGTTACATTTTGTAGTCCACAAGCATCACAAGTGTGAACTAAGGAGATAAATGTGAGCAGATGATTAATGGTCATCAAATTCAAATCATCAGACTGGAACACAAACTGTCTCTGGTAGATTTTTCTGAATTTAGAACAATTTCCTCTAAAGTATTGCTGTAGTACATGTCTAAAAATGTATTATCAAATTCATTCCTACACTAAGAAATATCATTCCATATACATGAGTGCTTACATCGAGCCTTTAAAAATCTGCATCCTCAGACAAACCAGAATTTTATACTATCAGGAATTAAAATGTATTTCATTAGAAGTAGAAGCAGACAGAGATACATCTTTAAAGCAGGAGATTTCTCATTCTTTCCGCTTCTGTTTGGAATCAACCTTAAAACCATTTTGCATCAGGTTTCGCAAAATATTTCATTAAGAAAATTTCAGAAAATTACTTTTCTGTCTCATTCTGCATCACTTAAAGACACAGGCTTTGAAAGAGAAAAGTTACTAAATTTCTGTCACATATGGCAAAAATTAAATAGCCATTGCAACATCACTAGGAAGTTCCATCTGCATATCCCCCTTAAAAAAAAAAGCCACATCATAAGCCACTGTTTTCCAGAGGGCAAAGATATTAAAAAATATGCAACTGGTAGTTGATCAAACATTCACATACAATGAGACACAAAAAAGTCTGGTCAAATTGATGTGCACCTTTCTATGCCCATTTCCCACTATACCGAACAAGCTGGATTTAATGAACTCAAAATTTCTAGTAACTCCAGCTGCAGTTATGTTTTCCAACTGCTACCACATTTTGAAATCTGAAATCTAAAGATCTTATAACTCAAAACCAAATAATGAGAAAAGTGAATCAGATACAGTACTTAGAATGCCAAACTTCCAAATCTGTACATTAAGGGGCAGGATGCCATTCTCTGCATCACTGAAGCCAAAGTAGCTTACAGGGGGAGGCACTAAAACGTGATCATTCTTAACAACCAGAAAACTTCATCTGCATTACATTGTAATGCTAGGGAATCAAAGCTCCAACAAGTCGTTATGGTGATTAGTATTCCAATTATTCTTTGCCCATGTTCTAGTGGAGTTAGTATTGGGAAGCGTATTTACACTTATTTACTGTCATGTAAAGGTAACTCACCCCCAAGTGTGATCTCTTGTGCTTGGACCAAAATCTGTGTAAAATCCTAGTCTTTCTCCTAGCCACATTGTTGGATCATTGTTCCCAATGAACGGTTTAGAGGCATCACTCTCTATAATAGTGATAAAATCTGCACCTAAAATGGGGAAGAAAATAAAAAATCTTTCCAAATTTATAGCCATAACCTATAAATATAATTTATTAAATTACTATAGTGTCATCATTTCTCTTTTGATTACACAGGGATGGACACAAGCCCTTCAGGAGTCAATCAGGGCAAGTCTGGCAACAAAGTCATGCCCAAACCTTTTGGACACTGTAGGCTACAAAGACTTTGATGGAGAAATACTTAGTGTCTGGATGCCATAGCTCCTCCCCGGTGCATAACCACACACATGAGACTGCACAGTACAGCTGGCCTGCACAGACCCCAGTGCAGACCATTTCAAAAGCATTAGATATAATGTGCATACACAGATTAACAGCACAGTAGCAAGTCCACTGCTTTCAACTTCGTGAACAAGAGTTGCGCAGCACATCTGCACCTACCTTTATCCTGCACTTAATCAATCACAAATCCTACGCTGTTCCAAAGGGTCCTGTGCAAGAGGGAGCAGGTTGTTGCTGCCAAAATTATTAATCAGCCCATAGCAACCCAGCATGAGCCCCAACGCATGGTAACAAAAGGGTTCCCAGCTCTAGTTAACTGTTGACCATCCTCAGCCACCTCACTTTCTCAGGGCACTGTGGTCCCTCCCTGTTTACATGCTGAGGTGTGGTTTTGTCAGGGGAACATGACACGTTCCCCTATATTTTAGTTACAGGATACAGGAAAAGCCTTGTGGTCCCTGAAGGAACTGGCAGCTAGGAAGGACCTGTCCATGTCTGAAGGAAGGTGGGAGTCTGCAACCTAGCCACAGGCTCAGCATGAGCAGCAGGTCAGCAGCAGCAAGTGCTTCCTTCTTGCTATGATTATGTCCCACTCGGAGTGCTCTCCCACTCTAGAAGGCAGATTGAGTTACCACTTCATTTGCAGCCCTTCAATAAGGGATTTAGACTGCTAAATCCAGCACCACTCCTGCCACATAAGATTTTTTGCCTTTGAAATGTCTTGTTTAGCACTATGAAAGCAATGTTAGCAGGGAACATGGTAGCTCAGGGTATTTTAAGATCCCCAGATTTTTGCTTCTACATTATTAGCATACGCACTGGCTACAAAAACAACGAAACCACTAAGAAGGGCTAATGTTGGTTCCCTTCAGGACAGACAGGAGTTCCAGCCACCAAAGCCACTACATTTTGCATCTTCACTATTTCAAGGAAGAGAAGATGAACCCAAGGAATGCACACCACCACACCTTTAAAGATAAACCCCATGTTGAAGTTAGCCACTCTTTTCTCTGTGGCTCTCAAAAATCAGCTACTCTTCTTTAGCAAAAAAATCATTTAGGAATCTCTAGCTTAACTGCTGGAAATTTTATTGTGGCATTTTATATAACAATACACATCACAGAATCGCTCGGTTGGAAAAGAC
>NW_010195466.1:0-7640 GCF_000695765.1 Mesitornis unicolor
GGTTAGGGAAGATGTGGGCCCTCTCCAGAACGAAAATGGAGAACTGGTCACGAGGGAGAAGAGAAGGCTGAGGTGCTCAATGACTTATTTGCCTCGGTCTTCACTGGCAAGGGCTCTAACCATGCTGCCCAAGTCACAGAAGGCAAAGGTAGGGACTGGGAGAGGGAAGATCTGCCTACTGTAAGTGAATATCAGGTTTGAGACCATCTAAAGAACCTGAAGGTGCAGAAGTCCATGGGACCTGACAAGATCCATCCGGGAGTCCTGAGAGAACTGGTGGATGAAGTTGCCAAGCCGCTATCCATCATATTTGAAAGGTCATAGCAGTCTGGTGAAGTTCCTGATGACTGGAAAAGGGGAAACTTAACCCTCATTTTCAAGAAGGGGAAAAAGGAAGACACAGGAAACTATCGGCCAGTCAGCCTCATTTCTGTGCCTGGCAAGATCATGGAGCAGATCCTCCTGAATGCTCTCCTAAGGCACAAGGAGAATGAGGATGAGTGGTAACCAACATGGCTTTACCAAGGGCAAATCGTGCCTCACCAATTTGGTGACCTTTTGTGATGGAGTTAAGGGAAGAGCAACTGACGTAATCTACCTGGACTTGTGCAAAGCGTTCAACACTGTCCTGCATGACATACTGGTCACTAAACTGGAGAAATGTGGATTTGATGGACAGACCACTCACTGGATAAGGAATTGGCTGGATGGTCGCACTCAGAAAGTTGTGGTCAACAGCTCACTGTCCAAATGGAGACCAGGGACGAGTGGAGTTCCTCAGGGCTCAGTACTGGGACCAGTGCTGTTTAACATCTTTGTCGATGACATGGACAGTGGGATCGAGTACACCCTCAGCAAGCTTGCAGATGACACCAAGCTGTGTGGTGCGGTTGACACCCTGGAAGGAAGGGATGCCATCCAGAGGGACATGGACAGGCTGCAGAGGTGGGCCCATGCCAACCTCATGAGGTTCAACAAGGCCAAGTGCAAGGTCCTGCACCTTGGTCAGGGCAATCCTAAGCACAAATACAGGCTGGGCGGAGAATGGCTCGAGAGTAGTCCAGAGGAGAAAGACTTAAGGCTGTCGGTGTACAAAAAACTCAACATGAGCCGACAATGTGTGCTTGCAGCCCAGAACGCCAACCATATCCTGGGATGCATCAAAAGAAGCATGGCCAGCAGATCAAGGGAGGTGATTCTGCCCCTCTGCTCTGCTCTGATGAAACCCAACCTGGAGTACTGTGTCCAGTTCTGGGGACCCCAACACAACAAGGACATTGAGCTGCTGGAGTAGGTCCAGAGGAGGGCCATGAACACGATCAGAGGGCTGGAGCACCTCCTCTATGAAGACAGGCTGAGAGAGTTAAGGTTGTTCAGCCTGGAGAAAAGAAGGCTCTGGGGAGACCTTATTGTGGTCTTACAGTTCCTGAAGGGGTCCTACAGGAAAGCTGGGGAGGAACTTTTTACAAGGGCAGGTAGTGATAGGATGAGGGGGAATGTTTTTAAACTGGAAGAGGGTAGATTTAGACTAGATATTAGGAAGAAATTCTTTACTGTGAGAGTGATGAGATACTGGAACTGGTTGCCCAGGGAAGTTGTGGATGCCCCCTCCCTGGAAGTGTTCAAACCCAGGTTGGATGGGGTTTTGGGTATACTGGTGGGATGGTGTCCCTGCCCATGTTGAGGGGGTTGGAAGTAGATGATTTTTAAGGTCCCTTCCAACTCTAACCATTCTATGATTGTAAGATTCTATGACAGCAAGAACCACCTGAACCATTGAAGGACAAGCCTTACAAGAAGCAGTGCAAGTGCAGCAGTGACCCAGCTTGAGCTGGCTTTTGTGCCCAGTAACTCACCACCTCTCCTGTCCTGAGTGACCACCATAACAGATGGAGCCCAAAGTAATGGACTGAATGAATTCAGCGGACATTTATGAACATTTTGCAGACATTTCACAAGGGTGGTCCATAGATCAAGGGAATGATATCTGTTTATTATATCAAAGGATTGGAAGGAGGGTGGTGGGTAATGAGAATGTATTGGATAGTGTGGGATCTGAGCATGACGTAAATGGTATGGAATGAGGGTTGGAGAATGTGCTGGATTTGATTGTGCTAGAGTTAATTTTCTTCATAGTAGCTAGTATGGGGCTATGTTTTGGATTTGTGCTGGGAACAGAGTTGATAATACAGAGATTATTGTGTTATTGCTGAGCAGTGCTTACACAGAGTCAAGGCCTTTTCTGCTCCTCACACCACCTCACTGGAGAGTAGGCTGGGGCTGCACAAGAAGTTGGGAGAGGACACAGCTGGGACAGCTGACCCCAACTGACCAGAGGGATATCCCATATCATATGTTGTCATGCTCAGCAATATAAAAGCTGGAAGAAGAAGTAATTGGGGGGCATTTGGAGTGATAGCATTTGACTTTCCAAGTAACCATTGTGCATTATACCTAACCAAAGGGATACTTCATACCATATGACATGTTCAACTTTAAAACTTCTTAATAATTCTCATTTGTTCCCCAGAAAGAAGGAAGTTTGGAGCGGATGAGAAGCAATGACTTCATGGCAGACTGTAGTGCTTCTGTAGTGCTGGGACTTATTTGAAGAAATTTATGACTGGGGGGAAGACAGATGCTTGGTAGTGGGGAGGGAAAGTGGGACCCTAGAGACATTTGAAGGAGCACTTGCTGTCGTTTTGATCATCTGCCAAAAACTGGCTGCAAGGCACATAATACCAGTGTTGCATTTCTTAATAATTTTACAGCTCTTCTTGTCCTATTTCTTAGAGATCCTTTGCAGAAAAGGGGAGTAAAACAGGAAGGAGAGATATTTTCAGTGTCCAGTCAAGGCTTTGTAGGAACCTGGCTTTTTTAGGATGCTTTGACAGTAAAGGCATTGGGAGGTAGCGTATGAGTAGTGAGCTCTATAACAGTAGATCAGTTAGCTACAACTGTTAATCCCTCTGCTGTCTTGGACTTGCAGATATCATTCTGCATTAAATTAGTAATAGGTAGAAAGATACTGCATATCAAAACTGGAAAATATACCTGTAAAACTTACATTAAATTTGTTACATTTCTCTTGGTACTGATTTAAAAAATGCATTATTTTGCTCATGTAATAAACCCATGGATCTTAGAGTGACAAGCCACCCACGGTCTATTTTCACTAACGGACTTGCCTATACACTGAAAGCACAACACTTTGATCTGGAGTTCACTGAGCAGCATGAATCAATAGGATGAAAACTGTGTGATTCGCCCCTCCCTCCTTTTTTTCTTCCTTTATTTTTTTAAACTAATGTTAATTAGTTTTGAGTACAGAACCAAGTAATGCGGGTTATGGGGTTTGCATCCTCATCCCATCGGTCTTACAACCAACTGGAGATCTGGAGTTTGAGCCTCGGTTCTTTTTTTTTCTTTTTCTCTAAGCAAGAATCTGTCTTTATTTCTTGTGATCTTGATCATTTAAGATTAAGACTTCTGTTCATTTCTGAAATTGTGTGGTGATTAAATTAAAATAGTAAAATAAATCAAAGTAATCCAACTCTTTCTTCTGTGATTCTGAGATCCTCCTATACTATTAGGAATAACTATTGCCTGAAAATTTTTAATATCACAACATTTTTATAGTGCAAGGAAGACTTGGTTTTGGCAAAATCATCATGGTTTTATCACCTGTTGGCTTTTTCTTTGTAGAAGTACACAATTTCACAGAATCACACAGAATGCTTTGGGTTGGAAGGGACCTTCAGAGTTCATCTAGTCCAACATCCCCCTGCGGTGAGCAGGGACATCCTCAACTAGATCAGGTTGCTCAGAGCCCCATCCAACCTGACTGTAAATGTTTCCAGAAATGGGGCCTCTACCACCTCTCTGGGCAACCTGTTCCAGTGTTTCACCACCATCACTTTAAAAAATGTCTTCCTTATATCCAGTCTAAATCTACCCTCTTTCATTTTAAAACCATTACTCCTTGTCTTGTCACAACAGGCCTTGCTAAAAAGATTGTCCCCATCTTTCTTATAGGCCCCCTTTAAGTACTGAAAGGCTGCAATAAGGTCTCCCCGCAGCCTTCTCTTCTCCAGGCTGAACAGCCCCAGCTCCCTCAGCCTGTCCTCATATGAGAGGTGCTCCAGCCATCAGATCTTTTTTGTGGCCCTCCTCTGAACCCTCCCCAACAGTTCCATGTCCTTCTTGTACTGAGGTTTCCAGAGCTAGACACAGTACTCCAGGTGAGGTCTCACCAGAGTGGAGTACAGGGGCAGAATCACCTCCTTCGATCTGCTGGCCACGCTTCTTTTGATGCAGCCCAAGAGACAGTTGGCATTCTGTGCTGTGAGTGCACATGGTTGGCTCACATCCAGCTTTTCATCCACCAGTACCCCCAAGTCCTCTGCCAGGCTGCTTTCAATCCCTTCATCCCTCAGCCTATATTAATACTGAGGGTTGCCCCAACCCAGGTGTAGGACCTTGCACTTGGTCTTGTTGAACCTCATGAGATTCACATGGGCCCACTTCTCCAGCTTGTCCAGGTCCCTCTGGATGGCATCCTATCCCTCTGGTGTGTCAACTGCACCACTCAGCTTAGTGTCATCTGTAAACTTGCTGAGGGTGCACTCAATCCCACTGTCTATGTCATTGATGAAGATATTAAACAGCACTGGTCAATTTATTTCTGAACCTTGTGGAAAAAGTGACTTTCTGGAATAGTGTGTGAATTTCTATTTTGGATCAAATGTTTCAGACATTATGGTATATGTATCAGTATCAAGGAGCCTTATGCCATTGCCAGTCACTACTGAACAGAGTTCTGTGAAGATCAGCAATGCCAGGGAAGTGTATGGAATACTTAATGAGAAACCAGTATAATAGTTAATCAAAAAAGAAGCTGGAATTGGTTTGGTTTGATTTGTTCATGGTTTTAGGATCACCTATTCCTTCTTTTCTTCTATTCTGTATTTAGTCATGATTAAAAGGTGGCTTGACTTGTTTTACTTTAGAGACTCTTTTGTGAGTGCATGCATTTTGTTTATAAGATTTTGAAATTTAAGGCATCTTTTGATTAATTCCCTTCTCTTACGCTTAGTTTTTATATTGTAGGCAACTGTCATGTTTATACTGCTTGGAATCACCAGATATTATTAGGGCAAGGGCTCCTTTAGACAGTGCAGATCTCTGAAAAGCTCTTAAATAGCAGACTCTGACATTTACTTGTCACGTTGAAAAATATTAATTCTCAGTCCATGAGTAAGTCCAGGACTGGGGAGTGACTTAAAGTCATCCTCCAAAAACCTATAATGATATAATAATGGTTTTATACCATAGGAGAGCCATTAATCCTGTCTTCTCAAATGTATGAAATATCTATTTGTAGCTGTCATGAGTGGGAAATATCAGCCCTTAAAATATGTCATTGGTTTACAGGAAGACTTTCAATTTAGCAGGGTTTTTTTTTCCATATAGGATCCACAGTTGGATCTTAACCTACTCTTCCAGCTAGGAGAGAGGGGAAAAAGTCTTTTACAGCTGACCAACTCTGTAAAATTTGAAGTGGATGTGTGAAGCTATAATGATACAGAATAAAAACTGGATTACTTATGAACATCTCTCAAAAATGTTTCTAGAATTCTTTTATTCTCTCTAAATAATATAAAATGTGAATATATTATTTGTAAACTTAGAGTTTTTTTCTGTGTAAGTGGTTTTTTTCTGTTGTATCTGATGCTTTATTCATAGCCAGCTACATAAAATTTAATTACCAGGCTATCATGGTTTAACCCAGCAAGCAGCTAAAACACCATGTAGTTTGTTTGCTTGCCCTCCCCTCCTCCCCAATGGGATGGGGGAGAAAATCGGAAGATTAAAAGTAAAGGACTCATCAGTTGAGATAAAGACTACTTAATAATTAAAATAAACTAAACTGAAATAATAATAATACTAATGAACTGCAGCAAGAATAGGGACAACGTTAATAAAGCAATCAAAGTTATACTCAGCTCACAAACAGCAGCCACTGGCTGTACACCAACAAAAACGTGACAAAGGATGGGTAAGCCTCAGGAACTGACACTGGCCACCATCATGAAGGAGAAGGGAAGGGATCGAAGGGGTGAAGGGCCAAAGGGCTGAAGGGGTCATTCCCTGCAAACTCTCCAATTTATAGTGAGTGTGGCGTTTATGGGACAGAATACATTTTCATTGGTCATTGTGGATCAGACATGGATCATCTGTCCTGGGTCACCTATCCCAGAGAGTCCCAGGCTTTTGCTTCCCCCTCCCTTTCTCTTGTGCAGAGAGAAGAAAAAAAAATACCAAAAGAAACTATAACCACAGGGGCAGGCAAAAGACTGAAAAGCAGAGCCTTGGAAAAAAAAATATTGGCATGGGCACAAACACAAAATAAAACTCTATCCCAGCTAAAGCAATAATATCAGCTTGTGTTCATTATAGCAAACAGTGCAATTTTCTCAAAAAATCCAGCTCTGTTGAATTAAAAGGGAATTCTTCAATTCAATCCCAGCAATACCAGGACATAGGCAGGGATATTTGTGACTGTGTGAGAGCACTGATTAACCTGTATTGGTGGAAGAGATACATAGTAGAAACTGATGCTTCTCTTGTACATACAGATCAGCCCCTCATGAATTTGCAGAGAGTGAACCTTTAGGTATTACATAGACTGTGATGTTTAACTGCATTAATTTTTGTCACGTAAATTTCATTCAAATTAGATGCCTGTGAAAGTACTTTACTGAAAAATACGCTTAGATGGAACTTGCACATTTGTTTTTCTTCTGCTGAAATATTTTTTAAGCATTCATACTTAAATATTTTAATAAAGATCTGGCTTTATGTATCTAATAATAGTGTTGTAGGAATTTTAGCTTAAAGATACAAGCAAGACAGATTTTGTGGGATGTGGTATATGTTTTTTGGAGCATCTAGTGTAGTTTGGGAAGAGGAGGAAATAACAGAGAAACTCGTAGATCCATAATGCCTTTCATTTAATGGCAGTGGAAACTGTTTATCAAATCAGAGGATAATAATACACAAAACCCACATAATTTGTATAAAATAATTCACATGCCTGATTATCGTTCCAACTCTGGTCTCCTTTGACACTTAATTTCAATTCTGTTTTATTTCAGTAAAATTGTTCTGTAAAAATCAAGATTTAATTTTTACTTCTAAAGTATTAACACTTAGGATAATAGTTCTGAGTATAAATTAAGAGTATTTTTCCTGAAAGTAGTTAACAATTTACATTCATAAAATAAATAATTTACATTTATATTATAAATAACAGTTTATATTTGTGTAGTAAATCAGTGTAATCTATTTTCTGCTTTGTAATCAGTAGGAATTTAATAAGAAGATGGAGAATGGAGACACTTGTGCATGTGCATTGTATAATTATTACTAAATACAATATAACTTGAAGTCATTATTAAAATGTTTTAATATAACTCCGTATTACCCAATAATTCAAGTTGTAGAGTGAGATATGTCTCTATGTGAGATATAAAGCAGAAGTAAAATTTTGACAATTGTTGTGCTGCAAATGCTTAATATAATTTAGTGGATACTAAACTAGTAACTAATAACTAGTGGAGTGCCCCAAGGGTCAGTCC
>NW_010195467.1:0-4958 GCF_000695765.1 Mesitornis unicolor
GAGGTTCCATGTGAACACGAGGACAAACTTTTTCCCTGTGATGGTGCCAGAGCATGGCTCAGGCTGCCCAGAGAGGTTGTGGAGTCTCCTTCTCTGCAGACATTCAAAACCTGCCTGGCCGTGTTCCTGTGTGACCTGGTCTGGTGATCCTGCTCTGGCAGGGGTTGGACTGGATGAGCTTTCGAGGTCCCTTCCAACTCCTGAGATTCTGTGATTCTGTGAATCAGTTTAGGTGTCTTTGGCTCTTGTATCTGGACTCTGGAGGCTCTCCAGACCTCCATGTCTGGAACTCAGGCTTTCTTCCAGGCTGACACTGCACCATCTCACCTCTCTATTGAGTTACAGACAATGGCATCTCAAGCTGAGCTCTCTCTGATTCTTAGGGAAATGGTCTAACTCCTCTTCAGTGATACCTGGTAATTGACCCATGCCATCTGAGTGCCCTCCGCTAATCAGGAGTGGGTGTGTGCATACAGCTAAGAGAACATGCTGTCGTGGGAGCAGCTGAACTGTTTCTCCAGGAAGGGCTGCTTGCGTTTAGCCAGGTGATTTTGTGAGAAAGGCAGAAAGCTAGGAGTCGAGGACCAGAGTCACACTGCAGTGCAACCTTGAATGAGTCACTTAGGTTCACACTGATGCTATGGAGTTTTAGGTGAGCATCTGAAGTGTCTTAAGTTCAAAGCTTAGGTTAAAAGAAACACTTAGGGCAGCCTGCTTCTTCCTGTCCTTTGTGTGTGCCATCTAGCTGTGTACTTGTTTGAGAAAGTACTGTCTGAGTGTACGTGCATGTGCAAGGGTAGTCAGCTCTCACTAAAGTGGGAATCTTGTCCTATCTGGTACTATTCCCATATAGTAGTCATAGTATTAATGCTGATGGGGGAGGTGGGAAATATTTTACTGATTTCTAAAACAGTTAAACTCATTTAATATAAGGGCAGCCGTTTCAAAGCTGTATGTGTGAGCCCTCTGTTTCACTCCTCTGGCATCACAGCTTTCTGAAAATGAAAGCCTTGTACTATCGAGGGAGTTTTCTGCTGAACTTTTAATAGCTTTGTGAGGAGGTGCTGTGCAATTCAGCAGGTAATTGGCCTGTGGATAACCCAAAATGTTTCTACAGGAGTATGTAGGTGAACGGCAGTTCACACTAATTAAATAATTGCTTCCATTAAGCCAAACATAATTAATGCAAGTTAGATAATTAGGGAAAGGGGAGTTGGTAATTTAACTGTTGTGGGTTTGGGGCAGAATTTTCAGTGATTTACTTTGTGGCAAAGAAGAAAGCATTGGGAAATATTGCTGCAGAACGACTCGAATTAAAAGAAATTACCTTGCAGTATGTATGGCTGCATATTAGACTTGCGCTGAAAGCTTTTTATAATTCTGCAAGGTTGTATGGCAAATTATGGTTAGAGCTGGGAGGGAGTTTTGGTTGGTTGGATTTTTTTTGTCTCAAGAAACTTTTAAGGCTTGGAAAACTTGAATGTACTTACAACGTTGTGTCTTTGCTCAAAGCACTCTAGCAATCTGCAGCCTCTCCCCTACTCCTTCTAAGAGTTTTAACTGCCTGGAGTCAAGGCCAGCTCTGAGTCAGTGCAGGTTCAGGGCCAGTGTCCATGGTGCTTGGCTCCAAGCTAGAGTGTGGGCTGCTTTGCAAGGGAAGATGAGTTGGGAGACGATGGCGACAGCAAGGCAGGCAGGACAGTGCCCTTATCATCAGTTTGGCAAGTCCCACTGCACCTGAACAAGAGCTATTACACAAGCAGATAGCGTCACAACTCCTTCATTGCACAGTGCTTTGTATTTGAGAAATTCTTTGAAAACTCCTGTCAGCCAGCAGCAGTGCCGGGTATCGTGGGACTAATGCTCAGTGAACCCCTGGTAATTTTGTCCTTGCCACTGCTGCTGTTGGAGATGAATCACAATAGTTCAGATGTCAGTTGAAGCTGAAGGAGGGCAGGTATGGTCCTACACTGATCTCCTCCTTGTTCTCACCTGTGTATCCGTCCCTGCTCTCAGAGGCCTGAAGTCATGTGTTGGAGTGCAGGATTTACCTGCCTTGTCTTGTTATTTTAAATGCTTTTTAATTATCAGCTAAGATCAAAAAAACCTCATGTATTCTTTAGCTAAATGCCTTGCTCTTTGTAAGCGTAAGCAAAAGCAAAAGATTGAATTGTCTTGACATTTCATAATCTCTTCGGTTTTGCATGTTGAAGTTCAAATGTATTGCAAAAGACCCCTGTCATTTTTCTGAAGTCTGCTGGGTCTACGCAGACAGGATTAATATTCTCACTTCCTCTCAGTCTCATTCCTGAGACCTTCAGGAGCCTGATGTGGGGTTTTGTTTTCGTCAGGACTATGCTGACTTCAGGACAGTTTAGGCATACCTGTTACTAAATTATATCTGATGAGGAAGTATGAAAAGATAAAACATGGCTTTATTCTCTGGAATTCGTCAGCTACAAATGTTGCTTGAGGATGGAGCTGGGTGACTTCTTGTCAATCAATACTGTCCTATTGTCCATGGTACTGCATCTCTGTTCAAGCTACTGGAATTTAATATTTGTGTAATGTGTTATCCAGCCTCACCTCTGATCTTATTTACTTGTGAACAATCTGTATACAGCATTGACACAAAAGATTTCTATGCCAAGCTAATATACAGTACAAGGGAAAATATATTTAGATGTCTGTGTTGGACTTGGGAGCCTGTGAAGCTCATCATTCCTGCCTTTTCTTATCAAATAGTAGACTGCAGCAGTCTGGTACCGTGCAGCCCGTCAGGAGTGGATGTATTTCTGTCAAGGGAAAGAAAGAAAATTCAGTCCCTTTCTCTTTCTGCTCTGGTGCTCCAGGGGATGCAGAGAAAAGAAATGTGATCTCTGAGGATCTCTGCAGATAGTGAAAAGAGAATTTATAGAGAAGGCAAAAAAAGTCAATCACAGGATGCCATACTTCAAGGAATTCAAGATTCAATTGGCTTTTGATACCTCAGGCTTTATGCTGGCCTTTGGTAGTAAGCATTGTAGATGATGCTGACTTCAGGCAGCAAACGGCACCATGCAGACTCCTATAAGAACATGAGGTGTGTGTGTGTTTGTGTTGTCAATGAGCAGTCAGGTTCTAATACCAAAATGACTTTTTCGTAGTCACTTTTTCCACAGAAATGTCAGAATTGATGATTCTTTATTTATGGTAGAAGCATTTTGTCAATTGTTCCCCCCTTGAAATGAAAACAATCCAATTGATAATGCTGAGAGGAAGTTTTTCACAAAGGACTAGAGAACGTACCAACTTTTGAATACTGGTGAAAAAGAAGCCTTCTCTTGGTAAGGAGTCTCAGGTACCAGGGGAGATGAGGAGGTAATTTTAGTGGGCATGGTGGTGTGAGTTTTATGGTTGGACTTGATGATCTTAAAGGTCTCTTCCAAACTTAATGACTCTATGCCTATCTGGCCATTGTTTTAGATGTGTCTTGTGTATGAGACACTCTTGGTGGTGGTGGTACATAATCCTTGTTGCTTAAAAGCACATTTCTAGGTGGGAGCTACCCACAAATCACTGCTAGTTATAGCTTCTCTCCAGCTGTAAGGGTAAAGACAGTGGGTCACATTGCTGGTGTTCAGATATTTCATAATCCACATCTGGAGAGTTTCCCACTTCTTTCAGTTGCCTGGCTGTCCCCATCAGCTGTATCAGACCTGTTCTTAATCGTGAATTTTGGCCAAGGCTGAACCTTGGGTACCAAGGCAGGGAGGCCTTGAGCTAGAGATGTCTTCCCTCCCACAAGACAGAGTGCCCTATTAGTTGCCTTTATGGCAGTGGAATAATTTGTTTAATCTGATCTGTTTAACCTTGGCCATACTGCCACTGGCCTTCAGATTTCTGTTTACATTTGTGATACTTTTATCTTCCCCCTGGAAACTGAGCTTGCTTGATCGGCTGGAGTGGCTGCTGAAAAGCAATGAATTCTGCCTTTGTACCAGGATTTTAAAGAAGTTATTTATGATTCTAAGATGATTGGATGTGTTTCAGTGTCAGCAATGGGTATGCATTTTTAAGAATGTTACTGAGACTCTCATATGAAAAATCAGCTAAGCATGTTTCTGGGATGTTATTTTATAGTATTAAAGAAAGTATTGGGTGCAGTAGTATTAAATATAACCTTTCAATTAATTTATCAAAACGTTTTCAGCACTTCCTGCCAGAACAGGCAGAATTAAAACAAACACTAAGCAAAGGAAACGGACAGAAACATTTATTTTGACCTTACATTACGTCTTTTTTGCTTTAACTGGGAATAGTTAGGATAAATACATAATCATAAGCTCAAAGGCTTTTTTTTTTGTTGAAGGGAACTTCTGTAGCAGGAGTTTGAATAGTCACAGTGTGATGTAAAGTAAGCCTGAAGTTGCTTTGAGCTTGTTCTCTGCAGTAATGTGAGTTAACCCCACTGAACAGCTATAGTAATGACCTAAGAGAGCACCCAGATTTAAAAGAATGTACATGATGACAACAAAGAGGTCTTGGGTTTTCTTCCACTTGAAATGAAAAAATTTAAAGAAGAACTTTGTTGTTAATATTTCAGTGTGGCCAGTATGGTTTTAAAATCTTTGAACAAAATGGATGCTGATATTCTTTATTAGTCTGGTTTACTGGCAGACGTGAAAAAATAAGTTCATAGAACAAAAAATAAGTTCATAAAACAAAAAGATTGAAAACAGTGAAAAGAAGCCATTTTAGTTATGTTCCCTATAGATATGTTTCATATTATATATTCATATCATATTCATATGTTTCAGTCTGACCTTGGTGCCAGGGAAGGTGATGGAACAAATAATCCTGAATGCATCACACGGCACATGCAGGACAACCAAGCGACCAGGCCCAGTCAGCATGGGTTCAGGAAGGGCAGGTCTTGTTTGACTAGTCTTACCTGCTTTTATGACGAGGTGACCTGC
>NW_010195468.1:0-435 GCF_000695765.1 Mesitornis unicolor
TCTTCTGCCCTAAAAAGCCTTCCTGCCAAAATGGTGGAATACTTTGGAAGGTATAAACTTCTGTATAACTTCTGTATAAACTTCTTTAACAGAGAACCTTGACATGGTACTTGGTCAGGATCTGCAAGCGTTTGCTCATCCTAGATTACCTGTCGGAGTGCCAGCTCTCTCAAATATCTGACGCCTTGCTCTATAGTGTTCCATTTAGTAAAACTACATTCTGTATCCTCTTTACGAGCATATCTTCTCTTCAGAGCTGTTATGAGACGCTCCCACAGATTTCGAATGCAGATATCATTCCAAATAAACCTATCAATGCCCTGCTCCTTTGCTAATGCTCCCAATCGCTTAGCTTGCCCCAAAATCTATTTTATCCGCTCCAATGTCCCAACACCGCAACAGCTATGTCATCAGTGATTCACCATCCTCCTGGGC
>NW_010195469.1:0-281 GCF_000695765.1 Mesitornis unicolor
GGGGAAACACGGACCCCCCCCACCTATCCACAGTGTGGGGTGGGAATCAGGGACACCCCTAATTCACAGGGTGGGGAGAACACCCACAGAGCCCAACCACGAAGAGGGAACCACGGACCCCTCCACCCATCCACAGAGGAGGGAACCACAGACCCCTCCCATCCACTTGCAAGGGGGGAACCAGGGACACCCCTTATTCACAGTGGGGGGAAACCACAGAGCCCTCCACCCATCTACGGTGTGGGGGAAAACCAGGGAACCCCCTATTCACAGGGCAGGGG
>NW_010195469.1:350-3171 GCF_000695765.1 Mesitornis unicolor
GAAGAGGTGCAACCCAGCACCCCCCTTCCCCCCAAAAAAGATCCCATTTTATTCAGCGAGGCGCAATAAATAATCCACTACCTGGGAGGGGAGCACTGCTAATTGCTAATTCAATTTGCATAAAGCAATTAATTACAGCTCACCCCCCCACTGTGTTTTAGGGGTGATGCGACCCCCCTCATTTTTGGGGGAGGAGTTGGGTTTAATGGGGTGCAGGGTTGGATCCGTCCTCCCCAGACAGGAGCTGTGGCCCCAAAAAATGGGTGCTGGAGGCTTCAACCTGGGAGGGCTCTGCAGGGCACCCCGGATTTTAGGGACTGGGTGGAACAACCTGGAAAAAAAAAGAATTAAAATTATTTTACTCCTTTGGAATAATTTTTTGGGGGGAGGCACTAAAAGCTGATTTAAAGCAACCCCCATTTATGTTGCTGGAAACCAGAGGCTCCCCAAAACCCTGAGCCCATGGGTGGGAGCTCCCTGCAAGGCCCATGGGTGCCCCCCCAAATTCAGGGTGCCCCCCAAGCCCCAATTTATCACCCCCAACTCACCAACTCCCTGCTCTCCTGCAGTGGCCCAGGGCAGGGGGGCAGGACATCGGTGGGACCGCATGGGCAGGAGGGGGCACTGCCAGGGCAAGGCCCCACGGGCTCCCCTGGGGGTGCCCCTCCACTGCTGCCCGGCTCCTGCTCAGCACCAGCGTCCTGACACAGGGAAAACCAGAGAGAAAAAGGCAAAGGGGAGTTAAAAAAACACTGAAATTGGGGTTTTTTCCCCAGCCCTGCCATCCTTCTGCTTTGAGAAGCAGCCCCCCCAGTAATAATTCCATTTATTTTTAAATTTTAAATTAATTATAACCCCAAAAAGTAATTTTTTACATTAGTTATAGCCTGAAAATTCAAGTTTCATATTCATTGCAGCCTGAAAATTCAAATTTTAAATTTGTTAAAACCTGAAAATTCAAAATCTAAATTCATTACGGCCTGAAAATACAGATTTTATGTTAATTACAGCCTGAAAATTCAAATTTTAAATTTGTTAAAACCTGAAAATTCAAAATCTAAATTCATTACGGCCTGAAAATACAGATTTTATGTTAATTACAGCCTGAAAATTCAAATTTTAAATTTGTTAAAACCTGAAAATTCAAAATCTAAATTCATTACGGCCTGAAAATACAGATTTTATGTTAATTACAGCCTGAAAATTCAAATTTTAAATTTGTTAAAGGCTGAAAATTCAAAATCTAAATTCATTATGGTCCAAAAATTCCAATTTTAAATGAATTCCGGCCTGAAAATTTAAAATCTAAATTCAATACAGCCTGAAAATTCCAATTTTTAATTATTACCACCTAAAAAAAGTACTTTTTACATTGATTATGATCTTTTCACCACCCCCTCTCCCCATTTCGGGGTGTCCCCCGTACCGGGCAGCTCCCCGCGTCGGCCAGCACCTGGCGCAGCAGGCGGATGTAGTGGGCGGCCGCCCGCAGCATGTCGACCTTGCTGGGCTTGCGGTGCCGGGGCATCAGGGGCACCAGGGCCTTCAGGCGGGCGAAGCCGCTGTTCAGGTTCTTGATCTGTTGAGGGGGTGGGGAAAAAAAAGTGGGGTGACAGCCCCTGAGGAGCCATGAGGGGGTCCCCAGGGTTAAAGCAGAAGCATCCCCAAGGGTTAAACTGGGCTCCCCAGGGTTAAGCCAGGCCTATCTGGGATGAAACAAGGGCTTCAAAGTTAAACCAGCACCCCCTCGAATTAAAACAGTCCCCCTTAGGGCTAAACTGCCCCCCCAGGGTTAAACCAGGCCTTCCTAGGACTAAACTGCCCCCCAGGGGTTAAACTGGGTCCCCCAAAGTTGAATCAGCCCTGCTGGGATTAAACCAGTCCCCTCCAGGATTGAACCAGGCCCTCTTAGGGCTAAACTGCACCCACCTCAGGGTTAAACTGGACTCCCCAAGGTTAAACCAGGCCCTCCTGAGATTAAACCAGGTCCCCCAAAATTAAATCTGCCCCCTCAAATTAAAATGCTCCCCCAAAATTAAACTCCTCCTAGAATTACATGAGGGCCCCCTAGGATTAATCTAGGTTCCCCAGGGATTAAACTGGGCCCTCACAGGGCTAAACTGGTTCCTCTCCAGACTCAAACTGGGATCCCTCAGGATTAAACCAGGGTCCCTGAGACTAAAATGGACTCCCTAGAATAAAACCAGACCCCCTAAATTAAACTAGGGCCTCTCCAAATATCAACTGGGGCCCTCCCAGAGTTAAACCAGGCCCTCCCATGATTAAACTAAGGGCCTCAGGATTAAACTGGACTCCCCCAAAATTAAGCTGAGCTCCCCAGGATTAAACCAGGCCCTGCTAGGACTAAACTGGGGGACTCCAAGGATTAAACCAAGCTCCCCAAAAGTAAACTGAGCTCCCCAGGATTAAACCAGGCCCTGCCAGGGATAAACTGGGGCCTTTTTAGATTTAAACTGGGGGACTCCAAGGATTAAACCAAGCTCACCAAATTAAACTGGGCTCCCCAGAATTAAACTCCTCCTAGGATTAAAACAGGCCCTCTGGGACTAAACTGGGCTTCCCAGGATTAAGCCAGATCCTCCCAGAAGTAAAACTGAGGCTCCCCAAGATTAAACCAGACCCCCAAATGCAGCAGCAAAGCCTCCCCTCCCCATAACTTGCTACCAGGCCACCCCAAGGTGATGCTGCTGGGCCCCCTCTGACCAGAGCAGCCCTGGGTGTCACCACATGGGACATCACTTGCACGTCTCAGGATTTGGGGTTTCTGGGTAGTTTTTTAGGGGTGTCCCCTCACCCTCTG
>NW_010195469.1:3216-14283 GCF_000695765.1 Mesitornis unicolor
ATGTCCTCCAGGTTGCTGACCGCTTCGTAGCCCCCGTCTGGTTGCTTGCGCAGGCGGGCGATGGTGGCGGCGCGGGGCAAGGGGCCAAAGCGCTGGCTCAGCACTGTCTCCAGCACCTCAGGAGCTGGGGTGGGCAGCACATCCCCCACTGGCCACCCCTCCATTCTGCTGGCCTCCCCCATACCTGGGGAAAGGACAAATCCTGCACTCCAGGCCCACCCCACTGCACTGAAGAGAAAACACCAAAAAAAGGGCCTTAAATACCCCTGAGCCCAATGAGGTGCAGGTGAGGCCAAGCTCAGCCTAACGAGCTGGGCAGGTGCAGGGATGGGTGGAGGAAATTAGGCCGTGCCTCAGTTTCCCCACTCAGGGCCAAGCCCCCAAAGGTGGTAGCCACAAAGCCTTGACCCAAAAAGGGACCCAAAACCATCCCTGGGAGCATGGGGGGGGACAAGGCCTGGTGCACCAGGGATGAACATCGCCCCTCAGGGAGAAACAGGGGTTTGGGTGGCTTCATGTGGGCCTAAAAATGTGGGAAATGCTTTTGGGTGGGGAAAATCAAAATGTGAGGGGTTTGACGCTGGCGAGGGTGGTTTCGGTAGATGGCAGTGTTAGTCCCTGCATGCTGGAAACCTCGGGGCAGCCGCAAAAAGGGGAAAAATGGCCTTTTTCCCACCAAAACCTGAGGTCACCCTGGGTTATCACTGAGGGGGGAGCTTCGTCCCAGCCCCGGGGCGGTTTCCCTCTCCCAAAACCTTCCCCTTTGGTGCTTTTGGGGTGAAAAGCCCTCCAAAGCGGATCACCCTGCTTTTCCTGGGGAGTTTGGGGGCTTCTGGTGAGAGTGGGTGCCCCATGGGGTGCGGGGGGGACGGACGTGTTCTCCCGTGCAGGGCTGCAGCTGGCGTGCCTCAGTTTCCCCAGACCTGAAAGTACCCTGGGGGTGTGAAACCCCCTCTGGGCTGCACAGGGTCCTGCCATTTCATTCCTCATCCAGAGAGATAGAGAAAGGCTGGAGGAAAAATTGCAAAAAAAATCCCGAAATGAGCCCAAAAATGAGCTTTGGAGACACCTGGAAAGCAAATTTTTTTACTAAAAGGCAGGTTTTTAACTAAAACCTCAGAAACCCCAAATTTCTCCTCTTTAATGCTCCCTAATGAGCTTCCCTATCCTGCAGCCGGATCTGGATAATCACATTATTCCTGCCCCAGGCTGGGAGGAGCAGATCCTACAAATTAATCCAAGGGCAGGTGGGTTTAAAGACACCTCCCCCTCCCCCCAGAAAAACCCAAACCAACCCTATTCACACCTGCTCATTTTTATTGGGGGGGCTGAAACTCACCCCCTTCCTGCAGCTGGGGTTTGTGCCCCTCCCCTTGCATTAAAACTGAGGACACATGTCCTGGTTTGGCTGTTTTGTGGGTTAAAAATTGGAACTGAGGGGAGGCGTCATGGGGCGAGTGATGGAGGGGTCTGGGGGGTCCCTTGTGCAAATAGGATTTGAAGGAGTCTCACCCTGATGGGAAGCAAATGGACCTGGGGGATGAAATATTTAAGGGTCATAGTTATCAGGAACCATGTTTTTTAGGGATCACACTTATTAGGGGTCATAGTTATTAGGGGTCAGAGTTATTAGGGACCATAATTTTAGGGGTTGTGGTTCTTTGGGTCATGTTTATTAGGGACCATGGTCTGTTAGGGGTCACTGTTATCAGGGACTGTGTTTTTTAGGGGCCACTGTTATTTGGGATCATGGTAATTAGGGGCTATGGTTTTAGGGGTCACAGTTGTTTGGGGCCATGGTTATTAGGGACCGTGTTTTTAGGGGGTCACAGTTGTTTGGGACCATGGTAATTAGGGACCATGTTTTTAGGGGTCACAGTTATTTGGGGTCATGATTATTAGGGACCATGTTTTTAGGGGCCACAGTTATTTGGGGTCATGGGTATTAGGGACCATGTTTTTTAGGGGTCACAGTTATTAGGGGTCGCAGTTATTAGGGCTCAGAGTTATCAGCCCCCACTCGCAGCAAGCACAGGGAAGCACTCGCAGCAATGAGGGCACTGCAAAGCCAGACAGGGTTTTATTTGCTTTTTAAAAAATTTATCATCTTTTTCTTTCCTTTCTTTTTTTTTTTCCTCCCTCATTTTTGGCCTCTGCCGTCTCAATGCACCACGCACGTGGCTGGGACGCAGCCCTTAAAAATAGCAGAGCAGCATGGAAAAGCCGGGAAAGGGCAGAGCTCCTCCGGCAGCGGAGCCTCTCTGGTGCAGTCAGAAAACGGCTCCAGTCACCCCAACCCGGGTTTAAAGCATCTTTTTTTGGGGGGGATTCACCCCAATTTCCCCCCTGCCGGAGTCACAGCCTGCTCTGCTCCAGGCCAAGCATCCTTGGTGCTGGAGGATTGGGGGGCATTCAGGATGAATTCCCAGAAAGCAGCATCCTGGGGCTGGTTTGCCCATGGGGAATGCTCCGGGTTGAGGCTGTTTTCCACCCGTTCACACTCAACAATGCCATTTATCCCTTTCATTTTCCCCATTCCAAGCGTGGCCGGAGCAAAAGCTGGGCTTGGGTCCCCATCAGCTGCAGAGTCCCTGATGCTCCTCAAATCTGGGTGTCTCCATCCCATCTGATTCATCACCGCTCCATCGAGATCTGACATTTGCCATCATCACGAGACTGGAAAAATGAGCGGTCGGTTTCCGATTCCTGGGGGAAGGTCAGGGGAGGAGGTTGGTGCCAGGGCTGCAGCATGGCCGGATCCTGGCGCAGGACAGCTGTCGACACGCGATTAAACCTGATATTTCTTGGCATGGCCCCGAATGTCTTGGAGGGAACTGGTCCCTGCTGGAGTCGCCGGCCTTGTGCCGACTCTGTGCTGCTGGGAGTGCCCAGGATGGGCTGGGCTGAGGGCAATGGTGTGGGGTTCAACCAGACCAAGGTCACTGGGGTCACCACAACCCCATGGACGCTGCAGGCGTGGGGAGGAGCGGCTGAGAGCTGCTGGGCACAGGGAACTGGGGGAACTGGGCAGCACGAGCCAGCAGTGGGCCCAGGCGGCCAAGGAGGCCAACGCCATCCTGGGCTGTCCCAGCACTGGTGTGGGCAGCAGGAGCAGGGCAGGGATCATCCCCTGTGCTGGGCACTGCTGAGGCCGCCCCTGGCATCCTGGGGTCAGTTTTGGGCCCCTGACTCCCAGAAGGACATTTTGGGGCTGCAGCGTGGGCAGAGAAGGGCAAGGGAGCTGGGGAGGGGTCTGGAGCATCCGAATGCTGGGGAGCGGCTGAGGGAGCTGGGGGGTTCAAGTGGAGAAGAGGAGGGGAGGGGAGACCTGATCCCCTCTGCAGCTCCTGCCAGGAGGGGGTAGCGAGGGGGGGCGGTCTCTGCTCCCCAGGGATGAGGGGAAACGGCCTCAAGTTGTGCCAGGGGAGGGTGAGGTTGGATTTTGGGACGAATTTCGTTACTGAAAGGGTTCTCGGGGCCTGGCAGGGGCTGCCCAGGGCAGTGGTGGAGTCCCCATCCCTGGAGGGGTTCAAGAAGCTCCTGGATATGGCACTTGGGGCCATGGTTTAGTGGCCATGGTGGGATTTGGTTAATGGTTGGACTGGATGATCTCAGACATCTCTTTCAACATTAATGGCTCTGTGGATCCTGCCCATCCCTCCTCCTCCTCCTCCTCATGCTCTCCCCAGGTGCTCGCTCTCCCAGGCAGCTGCGCTCATGAATTTGTGGCATTGTTCACAGCCAGGATTTGTCACCGGGATAACACCAAATCAGCAGGGCTCGGCATTGAGACCACCCTGTGATGGGTCTCACAGCCACCAGGGTGGTAAATGGGGGAGAACCGGTTGCCATGCAGCCTGCGAAGCCTCCTTGAAAGCCTTTATTCTGTCATTAAAGCCATAAAATCTCCTCTCTCACTGCCGGTGATACCGATATCTGTGTTTCCCGAACGCCTTATCTTAGCAAACACTGCCGTGCTCTGGCAATGGGCACAGAGCTCCATCTTGGCCTGGGTTTCCCGGCTTGCCCAGCTGTCGGAGCTGGAAATTTGCTGGTGTATTTGCGAGGGCAGGTCTGGAGGCTGAGTTCACACCTGGCCACGGTGTTGACATTGCGGGAGTCGCAGCCGGGCAAGTCCCCAGTGCCGTGCCCGGGTGCTGGGGGGCATCGCGTCCTGTCCCTGTCCCCACCCTCTGCTCCATCACCTCTTTATAAAGAGGTTTAATGAAAAGCAGGAGGTGCTGTGCTGTGGTTCCTGGCCACCCACCGAGGTCCCTGGGGGGTCCCACGCAGGGCTCCCCCCCTCCATGTGCTGAATTATCCATGGGGATGGACAATAACGGGATTTATTGGCCGGGTTCGTGATGAGGATTTTGGCAGGGACAGTGCGGGGTGGGAACGACCGGGCCATGGGGCTCAGCAGCGCTTGGCTCCTGTCAACCGACTCTTCTTAATTACAGCAGGAAATTAAACAGTCCTGGCTTGGTTAGATAAAAATAATAATTAAATTCCTACAGGGAGCGGGTAGTGGGGAGCAAATCCTGCTGGGACACCCAGCCTTGCTGGCTCCCCTCCCATCTCCCACCACCCACAGTCCATTTAATTCCCCCTTTCCCGGAGATTCCCAGCGCGGACGTGCTGGGAGGTGACGTTTCCCCCACGCCGGCAGCAATGGGAGCGGGGAGGGAACAAAGGCGGCTCTGTCCTCCCCGGCTCCAAGAAGACTTTTTGTCAAAGGGGGAGGGAGGATCCCAGCCTGCAGCAGCCGGAGCCGTCCCCGTCCAAGCGCAGAGGAATTTGGGGGGATAAAAGAAGTTTCCGTCAGCGTTGCCAAACCCCCTGGCACGGGGCAGGTGGGTGCTGGGGGGGCTCATGGCCCAGCTGTGGGGGTCTGGTGGCTGCTGGCCCAGGTTGGGTCACCCTGGGCTGTCACTGTTGGCCACGTGGCCTGGGGTTGAGGTGGGGACAGGGACTGAGAGAGGAATGGGGATAGAGACAGTGAAGGAGACCAGGATGGGGACAGGGATGGGACGGGGACAGGGACCAAGACGGGGACAGGGGTGGGATGGGATGGGGACCAAGATGGGGTGGGATGGGATAGGGTCAGGAACCAGGATGGAGATGGGGATGGGGACAAGGATGGGGACAGGGATTGGGATGGGGATGAGAGGGGACAGGGACTGAGAGACAGGAAGGGATAGGGACAGGGATCAGAATGGGGATAGTGATGGAGATGTGGATAAGGAGGGGGATGAGATGGGGACAGGGACTGAGAAAGGAATGGGGATGGGACAGGGAAGGGGATGGCAAAGGGACCAGGATGGGGACAGTGACGGGGATGGGGATGGGGTCAAGGACAGGGCCAGGGCCAGGGCCAGGGACGGGACTGAGACAGGAACCAGGATGGGGTCAGGGATAGGATGGCGCTGGTGCTGGGACAGGATGGGGACAGGGATAGGAATGGAACAGGGAAGGGGAAGGGGAAGGGATAAAGACAGGGACCAGGATGGGGATGGGAGTGAGGGTGGACAGGGAGAGGGATAAGGACATGAATGGGACTGAGACAGGGACAGGGAACGGGATGGAGACAGGGACGGGATGGGGTTGGGGCTGGGACAGGGCTGGAGACAGGGACGAGGCCAGGGCCAGGGCTGGGGCTCAGCTCTGCCTCGCTCCTCTCCCAGATTTTGGTCTGGATATAACCCCCAGCACATCCTTGTGGTGTCCGGCTGCAGGCAGGAGCTGACTGGCCCCAAAAACGAGCCCCATCCCTTCCCTCCAGCCCCCATCACAGCCCTGCGACAGGGAAACGTGCGGCTGCAGCTCCGTCCTCCTCCTCCCCACGGCAATTCCTGCCCTGGCCATCCTGGATAACCGCAGCAGCGCCGATTGCCGGTGCCAGATAATCTCAGTTTGGCAGAATTAATAAATGCATCGACCTTAAACCCCCTTGCTCCTCTCTGGCCATGGGTCTTGAGTGCCCACAGTCATGTAGGGACAGCCCTACAGAGCCACGGGGCTGGGGAGGCTTCCTCCCCGTTTGTACCCCAGTCTGGGTTTTTGGGGTTCCCAGGACCCCCAAAGCTCTGTGTGAGCAGAGGAGCCGCCGCCGCGCCAGATGCCCGCAGATCCCGGTTAAACCCTTTGCCGGGTCAGAGCCGCAGGGTGCCCACGTGGCCCTGCCCCACATACACACGCACATCTGACACGCACACGTGCACTCACATGTGCACACATGTGACGCCGGGTCCCCACGGGTGTCCCCGTGCAGACTGGATGCAGCTTCCAGCCCCTCGCATCCATCCCACCCCAGCGTTATTTCCCCATTTTATTTCCCCTCCCTGGGAAAAAGGAGAGGAAAAACCCAGTAAAACCCTGCATTGGAACTGGGAGAAAGCAAACCGTGTCACCCAGGGCGTTGTGGGGGTCGCCCATGGGTTGATCCATGATCCAACCACTATTTATTGCTGTGCAGAGGGATACAGCTCAGGAGGATGCTCTGTTTTGGGAATGGCACAGGACCCAAACCCCCCAGCACCGTGCATCCCATCCCAGCTCCCCTGTGAGCATCCCACGGCTCCGGGATTACTCCAGTGCCGCTAAAATCCCGTCTTTATCCGCGCCGTGCCCAGCCAATGACCTCGGCGCTGACGCGCAGGCCCTTCCTCCGCAGCATCAGAGATGATAAAGCTCCCCCCAGCCCCGCTCCCCTCCAACCGGCTCGGATGCTCCAAGGATGACGTCCGAGCGCGCAGCCACCGGGATGGACGGCGAGGGCTTCGCCCAGGTAAGGGGATTTTCTCCCCGGATTTGGGATTTGGGGCTGGGTTGTGGCTCCTCGATGCTGCGATGGACCCCGGTGTGCAGGGATGCTCATCGGGAGGGGAGGCACTGCGGGATGCAGTGGATGCTGGTGAAATAATTCATGGAGGCTATAGGAGAGCCATTTTTCAGGCACAGTGTGGTCATGGCAAGGCGGGATGTAATTTTTGGGGTGTTTTCTACCTGATGGAGTAGTGAGGGAAGTTTCCCTGGAAAAGCAGCTTTTCGGCAGCCGCTCGCTGCTTCGAAACCGTCTTTGCTGGAAAACGCAATTTTAAAAAGCGCGATTTTTCATTTCCAGTTTCTCCTTGTTTCACCTGAACTGGGAGAGCCAGAGCCCCCCACAGCTGCAGGATGGGGGTCTCCCCTGGTGCTCCAGGTTTTAGGAGTCCACCCAGCTCCATCCCTTCCCAAAATGCTGGGTTGGGGTGGGAGCTGCACCCACCCGCACGTGGCTTCGTGATGTGACCACAGGTCCCTGCCCTCGCCGTGGTGTTCCCACGAGCTGAAGGCTGAGATCCTGCAGTAGCCACACACCCGGGGGTCCCTCGATGCATTTTGGGTCCTTTCCTTGGATGGGCAGTGCTGGGTGGGAAGGGTTTTGCAGGAATTGCATCCAGGGCTCGAGGACCCACCCTGGGCTGGATGCAGTCGTGGCACAGGGGTAATTATTTGGGGTGACAGCAGCATTATCATGGGATGGGACCCCTGCGATTGGCATCTGGGAGTAGCAGAGGAAAAAAATCGGGATCTGTTGAGCATCCCAACAGTTTGGATCCGAAATGGAAATGGCATCCACATGCACAGCATGGGTGGCAAATCCACCAGGAGGAGGCGAGAGAAAAGCCCCTGGCACTGAGCATCCCTGTGCCCCAACCCCGGTTTGGTGGCACCGGGAATGCATGGTGGCCCCAAGCCATGGGATGTGGCCATGACCCGGCTCTGCTGTGGGAGGTGGCCATGACCCAGCTCTGCTGGGGGAGGTGGCCATGACCCAGCTCTGCCATGGGACGTGGCCATGACCCGGCTCTGCTGTGGGATGTGGCCATGACCCAGCTCTGCCATGGGACGTGGCCATGACCTGGCTCTGCCATGGGATGTGGCCATGACCTGGATCCACCAGGATGCGGTTGAAGCCTCTCCTTTCGGCCACTGTCGGGGAGGTGCCGCAAATGGGCGTTACTCATCCTGGGGCACCATGACTCAGGACTCTTTTGCCCTCCGAGGGGTGCCAGGTGCCTGGCACAGCCCTTGCCATCCCTGGAATATGGTCCCCAGCTGTCCCTAGGCTTAGCCATGCCAGCTTTTGGGGACATCACCCATCCTGACGGGGTTGCTGCCAGCTCTGACGTCCCCTCTGGGGCCTGGGGACCTTGCTGGGCTTTGGAGACAGTGCAGCTCATGGACATGCACAGGGCTCGGGTGTCTCCTCCCCCTGTTACATCAGGGGCTGATCCCAGGGTGCTCCGGGCTGGTCCCATTGGGATCTGAAGTCCCCTGGGGTCAGGAGATGTTTGATGGAGCTGGCAGCTCCTTGGCAGCCAGACAAGCTGGGGGCTTAGGGCTGTGATGGGGATCAGGGCAGGCAGCAGGGAGCAAACGTCACCCTGGTGTCACAGCGAAGCGTCAGGAGGCAGAGGGACAGCAGCGGCAGACGCTCGGTGTGGACGGGGAAAACTGGATCTGCCGGTGCTGAGGGTCCCACTGCAGAAACCTCCTGGGCAGGGGAGGATGCTCAGGGGTGGAGATGATCCTGAGGTTGAGGATGGCCAACACCAACAGAGGGTGGCCATCACCCGGGGAAGGTGACCATTACTGGTGGAGGGTGGCTGTCACCAGTAGAGGATGACCATCACCAACTGAGGGTGGCCATCACCAGTGGAGGATGACCATAACCAGTGTAGAATGGCCACCACCACTGGAGGGTGGCCACCATCACCACCAGTCCCCTTTCGGCCGAGGTCCAG
Source organism: Mesitornis unicolor (assembly GCF_000695765.1). Classification (NCBI taxonomy): domain Eukaryota; kingdom Metazoa; phylum Chordata; class Aves; order Mesitornithiformes; family Mesitornithidae; genus Mesitornis; species Mesitornis unicolor. Next base: position 12,006 of record NW_010195469.1, read on the forward strand.
TGACCTCCAGTGCCCACCCCACAACTCACGCTTGCCCCCGCAGCCGGGTACCACTTCCCAGCCAAACCCCATTTGGTTTCCTCCCATCCTGGCTGGTGGCCCCGTGGCTTTGAGGTGGTGAAGGGCTGGGGGGGAGCAAGACGAGCCGGAGCAGGGTGCTCGTGACACGCAAGGGAGCTAAAATTAGGTGGCTGCGTCTGATCTGGTTTAATCTCCCTTTTCCGCCTGTTTAACAGGGATTAACCGGGCTGCGCGGGTGGGGAGCAGAACCTCGCAGTGGCCTCAGTTTCCCTGTCCCCTCTTGACCCCTGGGGAGGGGTCGTTTTGGGGGAGGTCGTCGCATCCCCGTGGCCGTTTTGGGAGGGGTGACCTGGGGACGTGGCTGGAAATTTTAGGGTGGGTTGGACAGTGACCCCGGGGTTATGAGCAGAGGTGGGACAGATGGACGGACGGACAGATGGATCCCCACCACCCCCCACCCCAAAAAGGGTCACGGTTTGGGCAGGAGGAAGCCAGGGCACGGCCGTTTCGCCCCGCTCATCCCCAAGGTCATGCGCCCCAGCCCGCAGCTGCCGTCGCCAAGAAAGTCCTCGGACCAGTTTTGGGACTGGTTTTCACCTCCCAGCCCCGTGCGAGGGTTGGGTCCGGCTGTGCTCGAGGTTTCCGGTGCGTTGGGTGAGCAGGGCCAGTAAATCTCCGGTCACCGGGGATGCTCCAGTGCCTATGGGGTGGTTTTGGGGACTGTGGGGGTGGCAAACGCCCCTGGGAAGGACGTGGAGCATCAGTGAATCACGGGGCAGGGGATCCCGGAGGAGCCAACGCCTGCACCCCGATCACCCCCATTCCTCTATTCCCGAGCCCTGCCTCAGTTTCCCCTGCGTAAACCCTGGCCACGGGTGTTGTCGTTACTGAGCCGCTCGTCTGTAAAGATTCACACGAATTAAATCAGAGCTGGGGGTAACTCCCCATTATCACAAGCCCGTACGGAGCTGGGGAGCAGCTGGGAGCGACGGTGTGAAAAGATTCCTATTTTAAAGTTTATTACGTGGAAGGAATTACGAAATACATTTAAAAAACCCTCATTTTAAATTAAAAAAATGGCCTTAAAAGCAAGTGCTATGTAGAGGAGTGCATCACCAGAGACCCGCTCCTCCTGCCTTGTCTTGCTTAGGCCGTTAACCCGCAAATAAATTGAATTTTGGGGAATAGACATCCCTGAATGATCTGATTTTCACCTCGCGAGCAGGACGGACGGACGAGACAGACGCTCCCTTCATCCGCGACGGCGGACGGATGCGCCTGGCTATTTTTAGGCTAAAACGCCGCTTTAATTTCATCGTAACTGCTGCGAGTTTGGGTATTTAGCAAAAAAAAAAAAGCGGGGATTGAAATGGATGTGAACCGAGAACAGATTAAAAATTGATGATATGGGGCTGTGACCGAAACCGTGGCCAAACTGGGCAGGACGGGATTACCCGGGCTCCATTTCTCTTTATTTTGGTGGTTTCTCCTGTTTTTCTATTTCCTTTAAAATGAAGTTTTGATCCCTCGGAAGAAAATAATGATGTAAATGGTGACAAAAGGGGTTGGGATGGAATCCGCAGAGGGAAAAGCTGCTCCCAACTGGTTGGGAACCGCGGCTGCGGGCGGCGCCTGCCCGGGGCTGCCGGGACCGGCTCTGCTGGGAGCCCCGGGCCGGGCAGCGGGAGCCGGACTGGAGGAACTGGGAGGAACTGGGAGGGCGTGGGACGTGCCGTGGCCCTCGTCTGGCTCTGCACTCCCGGGGGGATGGGGCTGGGGGAAGGGTGGGGAGGAGGAGGAAGGACGAGGGGTGGAGGAAGGACGAGAGGAGGAGGAAGGACAGGGGGTGGAGGCAGATCCTCGGAGCTGGGATGAAGAGGAGGAGGAAGGAGAGAGAGAGTGGAGGAACGACTGGGGAGCTGGGATGAGGAGGAGGAAGGACAGGGTTGTGGAGGAAGGCCTGGGGAGCTGGGATGGTGGAGGCAGCCTTATGGAGCTGGAGTGAGGAGGAAGAGGAAGGAGAGACAGTGGAGGAAGGCCCAGGGAGCTGGGATGAGGAGGAAGGATGGAAGGAGGAGGAAGGACGAGTGGTGGAGGCAGATCCTGGGAGCTGGGAGGAGGAAGGAGCAATGGTGGAGGCAACTCCATGGAGCAGGGATGAGGAGGATGAGAAGGAGGAGGATGAAGGAGCAATGGTGGAGGCAGCTCCCAGCCTCTCCCGGCCGGGGGGGGGGGGGGGGCCCGCAGAGTCGGGGGG
>NW_010195469.1:14314-15029 GCF_000695765.1 Mesitornis unicolor
GGCTGTGGGGGGCAGAGGTTCCTGAAGATTCGGGGGGGCCCAGGCCCCCCTCAGCCCTACCCCGTGCATGGGAGCAGCTGCACGCATGCAGGCACCGCCACGGGCCACGGGTGACGGATGCGCAGTGACGGCTCACACGGGAGCACGTTAGCGCGCATGTGAGCGCACACGGGGACACACGGACACGGACACACACGGACACACACGGTGCATGCACACGCGTGCATCTGCAGGAACACGCCAAGGACCTGACGATGCGTGAAAGCCTGGCTGTGTGTGCACGCACACGGACACACACGCTGCTGTGTGTGTTGTCCCCCTGTGCACCCCAAATGCACGCCCACTCCCCCAGTGCACCGTCAGGCACCCACCCAGTTCACCCACACCTCCCCAGTGCCCACCCGAGATCCTGCTCACCCCCACTGCCACCCAACATCCCACACCAGTTCCCTCCAGTGTCTCCCAGTAAACCCTCCATGTACCAACCCTCAGTGGATTGATAGCCCTCCCCAGCACACCCACAGCCCCCCAGTGCCCACTCAGTTCACCCCCCTGCCACCCCGCACCACACACCAGTTCCCCCAGTATCTTCCCAGTTCATCCACACTCCAGCCAGTGCCCACCTGAGCTCCTGCTCACCCCTCCAGTTCCTCCCAGTACTACCCCAGTTCACCCACACTCCAACCAGTGCCCACTCGAGCTCCTGCTCACCCTC
>NW_010195470.1:0-5647 GCF_000695765.1 Mesitornis unicolor
CACTGGGGACGCGGGGAAGTTGCGACGGGAGCTCCCGCCCAGGAGTCCCCGAGCAGGGGGTGCGGGCGGCTCCCGCAGGGCTGCGGTGGGCGCCCAGGAAGGGAGGCCTCGCTGTCACCGCTCTCTGTGCCTCGGCAGGGCTCAGCTTTCACCCTAAGAGGCCGTGGATCCTCACCAGCCTGCACAATGGCGTCATCCAGCTGTGGGACTATCGGATGTGCACCCTTATCGACAAATTCGACGAGCACGATGGTCAGTGTGACTCCAGATCCATTCTGGTTTAGCTTGTGTCTGATCGTGACCCGTTTGCTGGCTCTGAAATGAGGCAGCAGTTTTGTTTGTGGTATGAAAACGAGCTTGTAAATGCGGGTCTGAAGGGCCTGGATGCTGCAGGCAAGTTGGTGGGAAGGAGTGGGACCTCAGGCTGTTCTGTGACTTCTCATTGAGCTTTGGAGCTCTTTAATTCATCGATCGTGATAAGGGTGGGGAGGGATGCAAACCATGGGCTTTTGAGTCGCACAAGGGACTGCTCTTGCTGTCATCTTGCTGTGTTCAACCTGCTCTTCCTACTTGTAGGACCCGTTCGAGGTATTGATTTCCACAAGCAGCAGCCTCTGTTTGTTTCTGGAGGTGACGATTACAAAATAAAGGTAAAATTTTACCCCCTTTAGCCCTTGTTCTTTAGCCCACGTGGCCAGAAAAGCCAATGGCATCTTGGCCTGTATTAAAAACAGTGTGACCAGCAGGGCCAGGGAGGTGATCATCCCCCTGTACTCGGCACTGGTGAGGCTGCACCTCGAGTGCTGTGTTCAGTTCTGGGCCCCTCACTAGAAGAAGGATGTTGAGATTGTGGAGCGTGTTCAGAGCAGAGCCACAAGGATGGGGAGGGCTCTGGAGAACAAGCCTGATGAGGAGCGGCTGAGGGAACTGGGCTTGTTTAGCCTGGAGAAGAGAAGGCTGAGGGGAGACCTCATCACCACCTCCAACTGCCTCAAGGGAGCTTGTGGAGAGGTGGGTGCTGGTCTCTGCTCCCAGGTGATGGGGGATAGAACAAGGGGAAACGGCACCAAGCTGTGCCAAGGGAGGTTCAGGTCAGAGATAAGGAGGAAGTTCTTTACTGAGAGGGTCGTCAGAAGCTGGACCAGGCTGCCCAGGGAGGTGGTGGAGTCACCATCCCTGGATGTGTTTAAAGAGCGGGTAGATGAGGTACTTAGGGATATGGTTTAGGGGGTAGACAGGAGCGGTTGGACGTGATGATCTCAGAGGGCTTTTCCAACCGAGCCATTCTGTGATTCTGTGATTCTCTCAAAGGCATCATCCAGGGAGAGGAATGTGCAAATAAACTGGTTAGAAGATGAGAAAGGGATGGGGGGGAATAGCAGGCGGCAGCACGAGCCGTGGTTGTTCTGCTCCTGTGTTGTGCAGGTCTGGAACTACAAATTGCGCCGCTGCCTCTTCACCCTGCTCGGGCACTTGGATTACATCCGCACCACCTTCTTCCACCACGTGAGTGCCTCTCGTACTCACCCCAGCTCCCTTGGTGTATGACAGGGAACCTTCTCCTTCTGTGGGTGGGAATCTTTGCAGAAGAAATTGGGCTGGAGTTGCTGGATGAGGGCGTTCCAGGTACGGCGGCTTTTTGTAGGGGTGTAAGAGACACAAATTCTGCCTTCGAAGTCATAAATAAGATTTAAAAAGGGTCATTCCTGGGGAGAGTTGGGAAATAGGAGGGAATGGGGGGTGTGTTATTTCATGTACTTTCTCTTTTTTTAGGAATATCCCTGGATCTTGAGTGCTTCTGATGACCAGACCATCCGCGTTTGGAACTGGCAGTCCAGGACTTGTGTTTGGTAAAATCAACGGGCGCTTCAAAACGTAACAGCAGGGTCTGGGGGCGAGCTGGCTTCCTGTGCTGTGTTCAAGGAGAAGCCGTGTGTAGTTGAGGGACTTGAACTGATAAAGAGATCTGATCGGTTGTGGATATTTCCATCAGGCTTTTGTCTTTCACTTATTCTGTATTTTACTTATTTATTCTGACACCGCTAGACTTGGGTTTGCAAATTCCCACATTGTTCAGCTGAACGTTTTGCTCGGTTTTTGCTCATGACAAGTAACATTTAGCAACCCTGTATTCCTCATCATCCCTCCCAGAACCGAGCTTGGTGCAAATGGGAATGTGTCTTTGATAGATCTCCTGTTTAAACGGTGTTTTCTGTCCTTCTCGTTGTAGTGTGCTGACAGGACACAACCACTATGTGATGTGTGCCCAGTTCCACCCCTCTGAGGACCTGGTAGTGTCAGCCAGCTTGGATCAGACTGTGCGCGTTTGGGATATTTCTGGTGAGCTGCCCAGATCAAGGGGGTGCCCGGCAGCAAAGCCCACTTCAAAACTGCAATTGCTGAAAGCCAAGCGAGGCAGGAAGGAGCAGCTCAAATCCGAGAGCAGGCACAGGCAGCACAGGCAGCAAATGACCAAATTCACTATTGACAGGGACCTTTTCTCCTCTGGTTCCATAAAGGCACAGGATTTTGGCTGGAAGGGAATCTCTGGGGGTCATCTAGTCCATGCTTTTCCTTGAAGCCAGTCTTCTGCAGCGGTAGTTGAGGTGAGCTGTAGCTTTGTACAGCCAAAAAACCCTCTAAAGGTGGAAATTCTGCAGCCTTATCTCCCTGTCTGATTTTATAGCCAGTGTAGGCAGCGAGTGTTCGAGTTTTGCCATCAGAAGGGACGCAGTGCTCTCAGCTGAGCGGCTTCGTGGATGTGTCAGGCTTGGAGAAGGATTTTAGGCATGTCTAGATCACCTTTATCCCCTTGACAAGCTCTTGGAGGCAGCAATAAGTGATTCATTCTGAGAGAAAGAGAAAAAGGCCTCTGTATGGGCTGCCAAAAGGCGTAGGGATTTGATTTTTGGAAGGGTTTTTTTTAAGTAGCCTAATTGAAGGTGGTGACAGGGAGATGATGATATTAGGAATTCTATCAGCAGCATTCGCTGCTTTATAAATGAGGAGTGGCCTAAAGACCAGAGCAGGAGCTGCAAGGCAAATCTCCAAAGTACTCTGCTGATACCTGAGCTGTTTCTTAGGTCGTACCTAGGGCTTCGTGCAATGAAATGCACATCCTTGGAATAGAGAAAATCCTGGATGGAGACAGGGACTGGTGGCGTTACAGCGTAAACCAGAGCCAGGCTGCAGCCCTTCCTGCCGCTCTCGCCATTGCAGTTTTGGTTGGGCACGCTGTGTTATTTGCAGTACACGCTCAGCCGTGGCCAGCTGTGTCACCAGGAGGGGCTGGGGACAGGATATCCCGGTTATTTACAACCTGTCCCCCTCTCTGGGCTGCCAGCACGGGGACTTTTAACAGCGATTCTGCTCGTTGGCTTTGCTGCTGCGTTCTCCCGCAAACAGTCTCTCTCAGCAGAGTTCCAGCTGCCAAATTGGTTTGGAGATGGTACAGGCCGCTTTTTTGTTCAGCTGATGTGTGCTGAGGGCTTTTAGAGACGCGCTGAATTATTGACTCAGCTGTCGCTCCAGTCAGACGCGACGCTGCGAGCATGCAAGCGAGCGGAAAAAACCACAGGGGGATGAGAAACGTGTTCAAAAGACATCCCTCCCTCCCCAGTTTTTCCCCAGATTTACTCTTCTCCTTAGCAGGATTCTGTCCTGGCTTTAGCAGTCTCCTGGGAAGGTTATTTCCCCGTTTTTATCTGGTGTCAGGTAACCCTGGTCATCGAGAGCATCATTTGGTGTTGAGCTTTGACTCCGTTCCTGAGTGCTGCTGTTAACTTGCAGCTTCTGCTGACATCAGTGGGGGTTTTTTTCAGCAGGTTTTGGGATGATGAGTTCTTGGATGCCCTCAGTTAAATGAGTTTAAAGGTTACATTCCAAAATCCTCCTCCCACAACTCCTGGCTCCGTTGGCAGCCTCAGGAGTGAGTGTGAGGGGTGAGGAGCGTGACCCAAACCGGGCACGGGGATGTGAAGATGGCCCTGTTGGTTTGAATTCTTTTCCAGTTTGCGCTCCTTTGGTTTGAAACCTGCTGATAAAGGATTTTCAAGGGTCTGTTTCCTGCTCATCTCCTGAGAGAGTCTGTGAATGCAGTCAGAATAAGCTTATTTATGTATTAAAATGCATGAACGTTTGTGTTGTATCATTCACTTGTGCTGTGGAATGAAGTCCTTGCTCGTGATGCTGATATTAACTTGCAGAAACTACAAAATAATCCTGTTTTTCTCTGTCTCCCTGTAAGAATTAACACACAAGGAAGGTGTTAGTGCTCTTACCCCAGCCAGAGTGCTTCTCTGTGTGCTCTAACATCACGCACCAGCTCCTGGTTACCTCCTCTCACCGTTGGCAAATGGCGATGTCTGCTGCTCGGCAGGAAACCGCTTTGTTCTGTCAGGGCTCTGTTTAGTCACTAGGACGACTGCTTTAAGTGAGCATTGAAGTATTGAGAAGCCCTGAGACTGCAGGACCTGAGCTGAGAGACCCAGAAAACATCTGCAGAGCCTGAGTGCCTCTCCCTGAGCCCCCTCAGTGGATTTGTGTTCGTGGATGGCAAAACCTTTGGTGCAACTTCAGCCTCCGCTGCACTCCTGTGATCGCCCACTGAGTGCGGGTGGATTGGAGGGGCAGGGAGAAGCTGAGCCCAGCAACGAGAGGGTCTGCACCCCAGAGCCCTCTTTAGTTTTCATTGACGAAGAGAACAGAGTAGAGGAATTTGCAGAGGCCCATCTGTCTTCCTCCTTCTCTCCTAGCTCGCAACTTGTCATGCACAGTTAGCACGTTGCCCTTTACATTTCCATACCTGTTCCCCTGAGTGCCCGTGCGCATGATGAGCAGGGTCTGCTCTTCAGGTTTTTTTAACAGCTCTCAGAATGCCTAATACCTCCCTTTCTGCTGTAATTTCCCTTTCTGTCCCTGCTCCCTCCCCAGAGCAACACAGGAGGCTGGGATGTGCTGGGAGTGCCCTGCCTTCCCTCTTGATTTGTGCAGTTACGCCAGAAATTTTCCACTCGTGTCCCAGTCCTGTTTCAGTGGCTTGGCAAAGGCTCAAGTATTTTCTCTTCCAAAAGTCTGGTGATTTTCTTCGCTCCTCTTTCTTGGGTTGTGTCTGGTTTATTCCTCCTTTCTGGGGTGTTTTGTGTCAGCTTTGTAGAAATATCTGCTCAGCCATTCAAGTCCTTTTCCATTACCTGGACCATTTGTACGTGCACCTCACTCCGTGTGCTGAACATTTGTGTTTTGCTGTGAGCTGCTGCTTGACGTGTTGGTTTCATCAGATTAACTTTGCCAAAGAGCTTGATGTGTGTGAACAGCACGGGAGAGAGCTCAACTTGTTAAATCAGAAACATTGTCTTGACAACGTGATTTTTGCTTCCTCCACCCCTGCTTCTCCTTTCTCTCCGTTCCTCAAGGCCTAAGGAAGAAGAACCTCTCCCCTGGAGCCGTGGAATCGGACGTCAGGGGAATAACGGGGGTGGATTTGTTTGGGACAACGGATGCGGTCGTGAAGCACGTTCTTGAGGTACGGTGTCAGTGTGTGTGTGCAGCGCAGGTTTGGGTAATGAAATCCCTGTGACACAAACGAGCCCAGAAACACAGCAGGGGCAGAAAGAGCCGTATATCTCTGTGGAGATACACGGCATTC
>NW_010195470.1:5678-22418 GCF_000695765.1 Mesitornis unicolor
GTTTAAAATCTGTTTTCTCGCTGTAACCACACAGGTACGGTTTTCTCTGGACTGCCAAAAGCGCATTTAAATAGCAGACGTTATTAGCTTGTGTTACTGGAAGCAGCCGAGGAGATTATGGCAGACACAGCCTTCTGCAAGGGCTTGTTAGAGCAGGGAGTCGTGCTGCTCTGCTGCCGCGCTTCGGCTTTGCGCTGCCGGTGAAGAATGGTATCTGCACAGCTTCTTATTGTGGGCATCTATAATAACACTTACTGTCTGTAAGCACTCGATCTGAGCAGCGTGGGGTATAAAAACAGTGAGAGCTGTGTCTTGGCAAGCTTTGCTGCTGCTGTTGTTGCTTCATCCTTCCCTTATTCATCCCGTTCGGTTACCGAATCGCTTCAAGCATTTGCTTTTCGCCTGCAGGGCCACGACCGCGGGGTGAACTGGGCCGCCTTCCACCCCACGATGCCGCTGATCGTGTCGGGAGCCGACGATCGGCAAGTGAAGATCTGGCGGATGAACGGTGAGAGGGTTCTCCGCAGGGAGAAGGGCGTTGGGAGTTGAAATGTAGGTTTGAACGTCCCTAGGCTGAACCTGGAGGTAATTTACCCTTTGCAAACACGGCTGTGTGAGGGAGGGGTAAATTATCCCGAGCAGCGTTGGCTTTTGCCATTGAGGAGGGCTCAGTTCTCGAGCAAACACTTCTGGCTCCTTTTGATTTGCATGTGGAAGCTCGTGGGAGTGGAAAAGCTTGACTGATGTTTTCTGAATATGCATCGATGGAGTAAGAAAGGGAGGTGATGTGAGAGCCAGAAGCCCTCCACCAGGAATGGCTGTGCTTTCCTCAGTCCAGCCAAACTATATATGATTCTTAGCACCCTTTTCATAAAGGTTTATCTGTTATTTTTTCAGTTTAACTGTGGTAGTGCTTAGAAAGAGAGCAGAACTGATACAGATAAATTGCAGATAGCAGCTGATGCAGTCACTTCAATAAAGTGCTGCTTGTGTTTCTGCTATGGCAGAGCTTAACCCGTTTAAGAGTTACTTTCCTCATTCTTTTCATCTCCTGGTTAGAATCGAAGGCCTGGGAGGTTGACACTTGCCGGGGGCATTACAACAACGTCTCGTGCGCTGTCTTTCACCCACGCCAGGAACTGATCCTCAGCAATTCGGAAGACAAGAGCATCCGTGTGTGGGACATGTCCAAACGGTCAGTGCTTGCCCAGCACCTCACACGACCATGTTAGGGAAGTTTTTACCCATGTGAAGGACCTAAAGTTGTTCTTAGGGAAACCAAACACGAGCAGTTCTTAAAACAGCTTAGGATCTGCATTGTGGGAACTGAAGTTTACACCGAGGTTTATTGATGTTCCCTATTTCTTTTGCTGCACATCTAGCACCGGGGTCCAGACCTTTCGGCGTGATCACGATCGCTTTTGGGTATTGGCCGCTCATCCCAACCTCAATCTCTTTGCTGCAGGTAAATAAAGGACCCGTTCAGTGTTTTGACAAGTGGCTGTGAAGGGAAATCCATATAGGATTTGCTTTTCTTGAGCACATTTTGTAGAACACGCTGACTTGCAGATGCTTCATTAAATGTATTGTAGGAAAAAGCTCCTTTAACTTCCTGCAGTGTCTGAGAGCTGTGGGTGGAACAGAGTCGCATTATATCAGCTGCAGTTCAAAGCTGGAACAAGACACCTCCGCGTTTCACTGGAGGAGTGCTCTAAGGCTAAGAAGGGATGGGACAGATCCTAGGGGAAACCCATGCTGGACTGATAATGCTTAAAGAAATGCGTGGTGGTGAGGCAAACTCCTCCTAGGAGAGCGTCAGATCTTAGATTTATTATGAAATATAAATGGGGGTGTGAAGATGGCCCTTAGTGAGGAAAGAAGTGGAAACATTTAACTCAGGCTGAGGAGTTGTGGCTAAAACACAGGATTTAATCCACATTTTAAACTCTCCCGTGCCTTTTCGCAGGCCACGACGGTGGCATGATTGTGTTCAAACTGGAGCGTGAGCGACCGGCTTACGCGGTGCACGGGAACATGCTGTATTACGCGAGCGGCCAGCTTACGCGGTGCACGGGAACATGCTGTATTACGTGAAGGACCGTTTCCTCCGCCAGCTTGACTTCAACAGCTCCAAAGATGTGGCCGTCATGCAGCTGAGAAGGTAGGAGATGGGTGCTCACCATCGAGGGTAAGGGATGGGTGCCCACTCTTCCAGGTGGGAGATGGGTGCTCACCATCAAGCGAAGGTAGGAGATGGGTGCTCACCATCAAGGGTAAGAGATGGGTGCTCACCGTCAAGGGTAAGAGATGGGTGCCCACTGTTCCAGGTGGGAGATGGGTGCTCACCATCAAGGTTAGGAGGTGGGTGCCCACTGTTCAAGGTAGGAGATGGGTGCTCACCATCAAGGGTAAGAGGTGGGTGCCCACCATCAAGGGTAGGAGATCGGTGCCCACCATCAAGGTTAAGAGATGGGTGCTCACCATCAAGGGTAAGAGGTGGGTGCCCACCATCAAGGGTAGGAGATGGGTACCCACCATCAAGGGTAAGAGGTGGGTGCCCTCTTGTCAAGGTAGGAGATGGGTGCTCACCATCAAGGGTAGGAGATGGGTGCTCACCATCAAGGGTAAGAGATGGGTGCCCACCATCAAGGTTAAGAGATGGGTACTCACCATTGAGGGTAGGAGATGGGTGCCCACTGTTCAAGGTAGGAGATGGGTGCTCACCAGCAAAGGTGGGAGATGGGTGCTCACCATTGAGGGTAGGAGATGGGTGCCCACTGTTCAAGGTGGGAGCTGGGTGCCCACCATCAAGGGTAGGAGATGGGTGCTCACCATCAAGGGTAAGAGATGGGTGCTCACCATCAAGAGTAAGAGATGGGTGCCCACTGTTCAAGGCAGGAGATGGGTGCTCACCATCAAAGGCGGGAGATGGGTGCCCACCATCAAGAGTAAGAGGTGGGTGCCCACTGTTCAAGGTGGAAAATGGGTGCTCACCATCAAGGCTGGGAGATGGGTGCTCACCATCAAGAGTAAGAGATGGGTGCCCACTGTTCAAGGCAGGAGATGGGTGCTCACCATCAAAGGCGGGAGATGGGTGCCCACCATCAAGAGTAAGAGGTGGGTGCCCACTGTTCAAGGTGGGAGATGGGTGCTCACCATCAAAGGCGGGAGATGGGTGCTCACCGTCGTGTTACAGGAGGTGTGGGCAGTATCCCCAATCCCTTGTTAGTCTCTCACTTACAGATGGGTCCCATCGTTGTATTCACACACCTCAGTTTCAGCTGACTCCTCTGTCAGATGAACTGACAAAGCCTACAAGAAGTTTTTTAGGTCAATTTTCTCCTGTGCATATATGTAAATATTTTTTATCTAGCGTTAGGTTTGAAGTCATTTCAAACTGAACATCAGCTCTTGCATTGATGAAACATTGATGTTCTTACAGTGTTTCCGAGTGGTTTTAATTCAGGAAATTAATCAGAACTGAGCTTTCCTGGTACTTGTTAAACTTCAGAAAATAAGGAGTGTGTATCAGGAGATGAATTTGGTAGCAATAATTGTGGTCCACTCTTAACTTTCCCTTTCCTCCATGACTCTTCAGTGGCTCCAAGTTCCCCGTGTTCAACATGTCGTACAACCCAGCTGAGAACGCCGTCCTGCTCTGCACAGTGAGTCAGCTCTGCTGCATTAAGTCCCAAAAAACTTCCTGTCAGATCCGATCTCAAAATGGTTTTTTCCTCTCTCTGCAGAGAGCCAGCAACTTAGAGAACAGCACTTACGACCTGTACACCATTCCCAAGGACGCAGACTCCCAAAATCCGGATGGTAGGCATTTCTTATTTCACATTAATCCTGGGAGTGTTTCTTACCCCGTAGCTGTCCCCTCCTCCGGTCTCCCAACTGTGTCTGTGTGTTATATACATAAAAAAAGCTTCATTTCTCTCAGCTTCTCCCGTTGGCCTCTTTCTCTGTGTTTCCCAATGCCCCTGCAGCACACATCATTTGGCAGGCTTCCTGCTCACTACATCACCCTACACTGACTTGAAAAATTCATGTTCATCCCAAACTTTTACTGCTACAAATATATATTTTATAATTTTGTTATTAGGAACTTTCCGTTTTCCCTTTCGACACAGCAGGCGGCCTTCCTGGCTTGTCAACAGAGATGGATTTTAACCAGACATGTTTTGTTCGGAGAGGTTTTATACTCTGAAAAGCGGCTGTAAAAGTGACAGCGCCGGGGTGCCAGGAGCCATTCTTCCTCTCGGCAAACTCCAGATCAGTTTTATGCAATTTACAAGTCAAAACATGATTTAGGAAAGAAAAAAATATGGTTCTTTCTCCTAACTCTGAATTCCATTTGGGATCTGAAACTCCAGCTGGTTCCTGCTGCCTCCGTCGTCACAGCAGTAAAGATGTTGAAGGGAGTGGGAGTGATAAATGAGGTAGACTGGAATCCAGCACTCGTTCATAGATTTATGGATTTCTCTGGGTCTAATGAAGGGAAGATTTCTGTGCAGAGTGCAGGCAGCAGGTGTATTTGGAGAGAGAAAGAGGAACTTTATATAGATGAAATGTTACTGCATAGATTTCAGATATTTAGTTTGATTGAGACGTTCAAAGCTGACTTTTCTGGGGTCACCCTTTAAAGGAGGAGAGGGGTTCTTCTTCCAGAAGAAGAGATACCTAAGCCTCATTAAATCCATGCACTTCAAGGCATTTTCAAGAATGCCATTAAACCCCACTGGTTGATAAGTGTCTTTTTCCACCAAGCTGCTATATGTGCAACTTCTGATGGTCTCCCAGTCATTTTCTGCCTGATCCACAGGCAGTTCAAGACTGAGACCCAGTAAAAATTCCGAGTGTTGGAGATTGATAAAAGCAGGTGAAGTTGTCATCAGAAACCCCCAAGAGGAGCTGGGAGTTGAATTCAGACAAGACTTTCATGTGAATGAGGACTGAGGCTGTCAGGTTTAAGTCTTTGTTAGGATGTAGATCTGCCACGAACGCCACCACGCTTGGTGAAATGGCTCTCGGGGCTGGAGCTCCAAAAAAGCCTCGTGCTGAGCAGCAGCAGGACTGGTGAGAAAAGGGAACTAAAGGCATTTTTTGTTTTCTTTTACTAAAATCATGTCAGCTCTTTCTCACTTCGCCTCTGCCGCTGCAAAAGCCTCCTCTGCCTCCGAAGCCCGTCCTGCAGTACCGCTCCCTCCGTGCGTCTGACGCGGGGAGCGCTGTGTTTGCAGTCGCATTTTAAAAGCAGGCAAACAGCTGCGTGCTGGGGAGAGCGCAGCCTTTCTCCTCCAGCTCGTTAGATCCGTTTGCAGGAGGGGGGAGCTCCCATCGAAGCCGGGACCCTCGCTGCTCGCTTGGTTTGGCCGGCGAGGCTCTGCTCGTTAGCTTGACAGACGGTGCTGTCGCCCGCCATGGCCGGCTGGGGTGCCAAGCAGTGGCGTTGGCGGTGCAGCCAAGCGCTCGTCTTGTGCCTTGGCTGGAGAGCAGGGGCTGGCGCTGGCCACGACGCTGCGTTCTGAGAGGACATGGAGGGGGGGGAGGAAATGAGCCTTGCAAATAGCCTGGGGTTAAACATGAATTAGTAGGAAGCGGCTGCAGCAGCCAAGATGGGATCAAATGAGGCTGAGTAATGTGTTGCAGGGGTTTTATTCACTGCCTGTGTTTCGCTCTCCGCAGCCCCCGAAGGGAAGCGTTCCTCCGGGCTGACAGCTGTGTGGGTAGCTCGGAACCGCTTTGCAGTCCTGGATCGCATGCATTCGGTAAGGGGACAAACCTACCAGGGTCATCTTTTGAACGGGCTCTGGTGCTGTCTGTAAGGCTGCAGATGGAAAACGGGGAGATTGGGTTAACCGTTATTGGAGAGTCAAGCAGACTGGCAAAGCGTTGTTGGTACAGAGAGGGCTGCAGACACCCATGAAGAAATATAATACAGTGAGAGTGTAATGGGCTGAAATGTTATTTAACTTCTTTGACAGTAGCTCAGTTGCTGGAAGGCCGCTACAGCGGGTGAGTTCAGGAGTGAACCCTGACCAGAACAGGACTGGGAAGACACCCAGGTCACCTTCACAGCATGAAAATAATGGAGAGATGGTGAAAATACAGGGCTGAGTTTTATAAAGCTCTTTGTTCTCATGTGTGGAGTGCAATAGGAGGAAGAAGGGGGAACGACAGCCATGGGAAGTTTTCCCTGCTTGAATTTCCTTGATGTGAAGGGGAAGAAAAGTCTTGCTCTTTGCTCCATGTAGGATATTCTATTTTTCCTTGATTTTTTAATTTTAATTCAGGAGTTTGGGTTTTTTTTTGCTTAGTAAGGACAGCAGTGAGGCTGAAAAGAAAGGATGCACCGTGTCTGCACCCTGGCAAACTTGTGGTTGGGTTTTCTAGCAGGATAAAGTCTGATCCTGCTTCGAGAAAGGCTGCGGCTTTGGGCCTCTTGTCACTGAGATTGTCACCAAAATTCTGAGTTAAAATAACCCTAAATTTCTGTGTGGACTCTACCTAACTGCCCTGTGCTGTTCCGTTTCCTCCCACCAAACGGCAGATCCTCATCAAAAACCTGAAGAACGAGATCACCAAGAAGGTGCAGGTGCCGAACTGCGATGAGATTTTCTACGCTGGCACAGGGAACCTGCTACTGAGAGACGCTGACTCCATCACCCTCTTTGACGTGCAGCAGAAGCGGTAAGAAGCCTGCCAGGAGGGGTTTTAGTATCATCATCCCGCTGGCGTTTCCCCCCAGGGACAAGTAATAGCTATTAATGCACTCCAGAATTCAGCATCAGCTGCAGGCTGTGTCAGACCGATCCAAACCACGGCGAACAACTGTTAGGAGGAGCAGAGTGTAAACACAGCCGAGGTGCAGTTTGTGCTGCGGGCGTCGTGCCGTGGATCGCAGGGAGCCGTGTGCCGTGCCCTCGTAAATCCCGGGGCTGCAGAACCGGGGGCTGTGAGAACGGTTGGAAATCAGAAAACCTAAACTCCAGCAAGCGAAGCTTGCCTGGTGTCTCATCCCTTATGTTTTAGAGCTGCTCAAAATGCTTTTCAGTTGGAACTGAAGTGGCGGCTTTTTTTTATTTGCTGGTATTTGTGTTACTGGCCACAAAGAAACGGGCAAGGATTTGATGCTTTTTGCATTCTTGAGAAGGTTCTGGATTATCTGCAGATAAATACGGTGTCTGCTGATCACTTATATCCCAGAGCATGCCTCATGAGTTTTGTTTCCTAATTTTTATACCTCTGTCTTGTGTTGGGAATGTTGCAAATGAATTTAACAAAGCAAATGCTGCTTAGAAACACCTTACTTCCCTTGTTCTGGTAAATCCAGCCCTAAAAACCCCACAGATATCTGGGTTTTGAAGTCAGTTGTCACTTCACGTGTATTTGTTACTGCACAGCTATGGAGAGAGGTTTGTTTTGCTGAACTGGACTGCAGGGATGCTCAACTCTGCCCCATGATTTTAGAGCTCCAGAATGACAAAAAGGGGCTTCAGACCCATCTGTAAATCGGGTTCGGGGTCTTGGGCACTGGTTGTTATCACACAGCTTGATCACAGAGCTCTCTGGAGGGATATTGTTCAACTCTCTAACATCAGTGCTGTCTTTTCCCAGAACTCTGGCCTCAGTGAAGATCTCCAAGGTGAAATACGTCATCTGGTCGGCTGACATGTCCCATGTAGCTCTGCTGGCAAAGCACGGTAAGCAGGGGGGGTGCAGCGTTTCCCCTGGATCCCGGTGCCCTGTGGCTGCTCCCTTGGTTGGGAGCAGAGTCCCTGCTTGCATGGTCTGCTCGAGAAACCGTTCAGTCACAGGCAGCAGTGAGGGTGCAGCTGAAGACTTTCACAGTCTGGGCCCTTCCACTTTCTTCAGCAAAACCTTTCTTGTACTCCTCAAAATGATGCAGCTAATCCCTTTCATAAACCAGAGGCAGACGGTGACAATTTTGTCGTGTTTGCCATCAGCTCCTTAGTGCCCAACTCTGTCGCTGTCTGTGGAAGAGAAAAGCTGTAATTCAGAGGCAGATATTTAACAACAGAGAGTTCCCCGGCCTTACTGCTTTTGCCTTTCCCCTCCAGCCATCATGATCTGCAACAGAAAGCTGGAGTCGCTGTGTAACATCCATGAAAACATCCGTGTCAAGAGCGGCGCCTGGGACGAAAGCGGGGTTTTCATCTACACCACCAGCAATCACATCAAATACGCTGTCACCACGGGGTGAGCCTGCGAGCCGTGTGCTCAGTCCTTGAACTGGCAGGCCTCGTGCAGTCAACCGTGGGGGTTTTATTTTGGCAGACACCGAAGCTGGTGCTTGTGAACCGGCGCTTTTATTACCCAAAGACAGCTAGAGCTAAATACTCGTGTCTCATTGCTCTGGTTATTTTGTCACTGAGCTGAACGGCTGCACCGTTCACCTGACCTGGCCTTGCTTTTATAATCCAGGCTGAAATAACACAGAGAGTGTAGAGCCTATTTGAGGCAGGGGATGTTGTCACACGTGTGCTGTGTGTTGCCACAGGGATCATGGGATTATCCGCACCCTGGACCTGCCTATCTACGTTACCCGCGTGAAGGGGAACAACGTGTACTGCCTGGACAGAGAGTGCCGCCCCAGGGTCCTCACTATCGATCCCACAGAGTTCAAATTCAAGCTGGCATTGATCAACAGGAAATACGATGAGGTGAGGTGGCGCGAGAAACCCCGCGCTCTCCCTTTGACCGTGGTCTGTGGGTGTAGGAAAATTTCTTGTGTGTGGCGTCAGCTTCAGTGCCTGGGCCTTTTCTTGCAGGTGCTGCACATGGTGAGGAATGCCAAGCTCGTGGGCCAGTCCATCATTGCCTACCTGCAGAAAAAGGGCTACCCGGAGGTGGCCCTGCACTTTGTCAAGGATGAGAAGACCCGTTTCAGCCTTGCACTGGAGTGTGGCAACATTGAGGTGAGCAAGACGTGTCCTATGGGGCATCCCTTCCAAACTTTATTGCTTGCTGCAAGGAGGAGTACTGGGAAGAAGTGTTGAGAGCAAGAGTTGAGAATGATAACAGCCCTGCTAAAGTGCAAGCCCTCACCTTGGGGAATGATTTAGTGCAGGGATCCTTGTAGTCCCATGCTTTCCCACATGGGCATTATCAGCAGAAGGGTGCAGAGAAAACTGCTTTCTGCAAAGCCCTGGTAACCATCTCATTTCTCTTGTTAGATTGCTCTGGAAGCAGCCAAGGCGCTGGATGACAAGAATTGCTGGGAGAAACTGGGAGAAGTGGCGTTGCTGCAGGGAAACCACCAGATCGTGGAGATGTGCTACCAGCGCACCAAGAACTTCGATAGGCTCTCCTTCCTCTACCTCATCACCGGCAATCTGGAGAAGCTTCGGAAGATGATGAAGATCGGTGAGTGCCAGGGTGGTGTCAAAGAAGGAGGAGATGAGAGCATGGCCATGGAGGCCCAAGCACTGCAAAGCTATCGTGGCTCTTTTTCTTTTGGTTTAGCTGAGATCCGTAAGGACATGAGTGGCCACTACCAGAACGCTTTGTATCTTGGAGATGTGGCAGAGAGAGTGAGGATCCTGAAGAACTGTGGGCAAAGTGAGTAATCCCAGACTGTCCTTTGGCCCTGCTTTGTGTCAGTGTGGCCATGCGTGCTGGTGGGAGAGGTTTTCTTTCTCCAGGCAGTGAAGAACACGTGTTCATGTGAGTTTTGTCTCGTTTCAGAGTCCCTGGCCTATCTCACGGCTGCGACTCATGGTCTCGATGAGGAAGCTGAAAGCCTGAAGGAAACATTTGATCCTGAAAAGGAAACGGTTAGCAAACTGATGAATGCTTCCTACTTCATTACACGAGCTCCAGGGTTTGGGAAGAAGATGACAGTGGGATCTGGTGGTAGCGTGACTGGCTCAGCAGCTCATTTTTGGGAGGGAAGAGCTATCTCCACTCCAGTCACTGCTTATCACCCTTGAGACCATCTGTGCTGCTTGGAGGCGGGTTGGGGATTTTCCTTAGGTGGATTTAACTGTTTTCTGCTCAGATTCCAGACATTGATCTCAATGCAAAGCTGCTGCAGCCTCCTGCTCCTGTCATGCCTCTGGACACCAACTGGCCCTTGCTGACTGTCTCCAAGGGGTTCTTCGAAGGAACGATCGCTACCAAAGGTATCGCTTTGTCCTTGGAAAGTTGCGTTGAGCTGGGATATGCAGAATGGAGCTATTTGTCTCCGCAGCTCCTGAACCGTGGCTGTTAACCTCATTTATTGTGTGTTACTTGCAGAGGTTGGGATCCAGGTTGGCGTTTGCACAATCTTTGGCAAATCTCTCAAATCTTTGGTCTTTCAGGGCAAGATGGGGCTTGACAGTTGGAGGGGAGGGTGCTGACCTAACCTAAATTCTTTGCTCAACACCTGACCTACTCGGGAACCTTCATTTACTCATCTCTACCCTTTTTGCAGGCAAAGGAGGTGCCTTGGCTGCTGATATTGATATCGACACCGTTGGCACTGAAGGCTGGGGAGAAGATGCAGAGCTGCAGCTGGATGAAGGTGCATGAACCCAAGAGTTTTTCTTGCAGAAGTTCAAGTGTGTGTCTGTGTAAAGAGCTCTGACTGTTTCCTCCCTGTCCCCTCTGTGCAGATGGCTTTGTGGATGCCGGAGAAGGCTTTGGGGAGGAAGGTGTGGGTAAAGGACAGGAAGAAGGAGGTGGATGGGAAGTTGAAGAAGATTTGGATCTTCCACCCGAACTGGTAGGAGGCTTTGGGAAGGCTTCTGAAGCAGCACAGTTGTAGTTCCTTGGGCAGGGAATGACAGCTTATGGTGGTGATGGTGGTGGAAATGTGTTCTGGGCTTCTTCAGGGACTTGGTCCCCACAGCTGTGACCAGCTCTGATACATCTGGGTGCTGATCTCTGCTCTGTGTGTTCCCCCAGGACGTTCCTGCCGGCCCAGCAGGAGCAGCAGAGGATGGGTTCTTTGTGCCACCCACCAAGGGCACCAGCCCAGCTCAGGTAATGGCACAGATCTCGTTGTCTTTCTCTGAAACTTTCTGCTTTGGCACCTCTTTTTTGGGGTGGTTCAGTCCTTTTTGTGAACACTCATCATACACAAGTAGGAACTTGTTAAGGGGAGTTAGGGGTTGGTGAGGGCAGGGAAGACAAATGTGGGCATAAATACAGTTCCTCATGTGTACATTTCCCTTCCCTTCTCGTAGGTGTGGTGTAACAATTCTCAGCTTCCTGTTGACCACATTCTGGGAGGCTCCTTTGAGACAGCAATGAGAGTAAGTTGACCTGGAGTTCCTAGGGAGAACAACGTGGTTTTCGTCTCTAATCCAGTCTGCAGCTTTGCTCTCTGCCCTTTTCGTGAATCATTTTGCGCCTTGTTTTCTCTGGGCGTAAAATAAGCGGCGCTGTGAGCCCGAGTGGTGCCTGTGCAGCCTTTGCACAGCCCTGGATAACTCTTACTCAGCAGATCAATGTGTCTTTTTCAGCTCCTCCATGACCAGGTGGGAGTAACAAACTTCGGGCCCTACAAGCAGCTGTTCCTGCAGACCTATGCCCGTGGCCGTACGACCTACCAGGCCCTGCCGTGTCTCCCCACCATGTACGGGTACCCGCATCGCAACTGGTAAGCAACTGGGCCAGCTCCTTTCCTGTGCTCTTCTCCCTGTGCCGTTTACCTCCTTGGCAGTGATGTCTCCTCCCTCTGCTATGAAAGAAGGAGCCTTCCTGTTTGCTGGATGTCAACAGGGAGCATTCTGTCTTTAGTGGGGTTTTTCTGCTGCCTGCTATTAGATGAGGAGATGTTAAAGTACTGCTTTCATCTTTCTTTTAGAGACTGAAAGCAGGGTGAGGCAGTTGGGATGTGGTGTTTTCTAGCGCTAACGCTCTGCCTCTGACAAAGCTGCTCTGAGCCATTTAGAGAACCACGGGTCTGTTTTTACACTGGTGGCTGGAAGCCACTGCAGAAAAATGTGCCAGGCTTCCCAGCCTGTGCTAATGCAGAGAGAGCTGAGTGTTGTGGGTGGCAGAATTAGGGAAGTGCAGATGTCTCTTGTGCTAAGCTAATGGCCAAGAAAAACAGCGTGGCCCTGGGTGAAAACATCTCTGACAATTAGCGGTCGAGCTAATTGTTGGTGCTGTTTGTACCCCCAACCCCTCTTTGGTGCCCCCAGGAAAGAAGCTGGCTTGAAGAACGCCCTCCCTGCTGTTGGGTTGAAGCTCAACGACCTCATCCAGCGCCTGCAGCTGTGCTACCAGCTCACTACAGCGGGCAAGTTCGAGGAGGCCGTGGAGAAGTTCCGCTCCATCTTGCTCAGCGTGCCCTTGCTGGTGGTGGACAACAAGCAGGAGATTGCGGAGGTGAGAGGCTCCTCTGTCCGTTGTCTGCGTGCCCGTGGGGCAGGAGGGTGAAATCCTCACCCTGTGTCCCTCTCCGAAAGGCCCAGCAGCTCATTGCTATTTGCCGGGAGTACATTGTGGGGCTCTCGATGGAGATCGAGCGGAAGAAGCTGCCCAAAGAGACCCTGGAGCAGCAGAAGCGAATCTGCGAGGTACAGAAACCCTGTGAATGCCCTCACTGTGATGGGGGTTGAGGGGGAAGTAGCCTTTGGGTTTAAAAAGGCACCGGGAATCCTGATTTCTGCCATGTTCTTTAAAGCAGAAGTGGCAGTAATTCCCTGGGTGGGTTTTATTCCGTTTGTTCACATGGTTGGTAGTGATTTTACCCCTACTTTCCTTCTCCCTCATGCAGATGGCTGCCTATTTCACCCACTCCAACCTGCAGCCCGTCCACATGATCTTGGTGCTGCGTACAGCTCTCAACCTCTTCTTCAAGCTCAAAAACTTCAAGACAGCTGCTACTTTTGCCCGTCGGCTGCTGGAGCTGGGTCCAAAGCCCGAGGTGGCTCAGCAGGTACATCTGTGAGCTGCAGGGGCAGAAATATCTGCTGTGGCAGACCCTGTTTGCACGGCTTCCCGGTCAACATGGTTGCTTTTTGCAGACTCGCAAGATCTTGTCGGCGTGCGAGAAGAACCCCACCGACACCTACCAGCTCAACTACGACATGCACAACCCCTTCGACATCTGTGCCGCCTCCTACCGACCCATTTACCGCGGCAAACCTGTGGAGAAGTGTCCTCTGAGCGGAGCCTGCTACTGCCCCGAGTTTCACGGGCAGATCTGCCGCGTCACTACAGTAAGGGAACCTCAACGTCTCCAACCTGTGATGTTTCCCTTGAGAATCCTCTCCTGCAGCTCCCCCCTAAACTGACTTGGCATGGGCTGGGGGTCAAAGTTGAACGTTGAAGGACTTGGGTTGAGGTTGGGGCATTTTGGGAGTTGGGAATCACAGAATCCCAGACCGTGAGGGATTGGAAGGGACCTCCAAAGCTCATCCAGTCCAATCCCCCTGCCGGAGCAGGAACACCCAGATGAGGTTACACAGGAAGGCGTCCAGGCGGGTTTTGAATGTCTGCAGAGAAGGAGACTCCACAACCTCTCTGGGCAGCCTGGGCCATGCTCTGTCACCCTCACTGAGAAGAAGTTTCTTCTCCAATTGAAGTGGAACCTCCTGTGTTCCAGTTTGTGTCCGTTACCCCTTGTCCTATCATTGTTTGTCACCGAGAAGAGCCTGGCTCCATCCTCGTGACACTCACCCTTTATGTATTTCTAACCATGAATGAGGTCTCCCCTCAGTCTTCTCTTCTGCAAATGTTGGGAAATACCGAGTATTTTAAATGTACTGACTTTGCAGTGATTGACAGCGGGTGTTCCCAGGAGCAGTCTAGGCTCTCAACACCACCTACGGGGTTGGGCCGTTGAGTTGCTTTTCAGCATTAATCACCTCCTTTTTGTTCCTCAGGTGACGGAGATCGGCAAAGATGTCATCGGGCTGCGGATCAGCCCGCTCCAGTTCCGCTAGCGCACGCCTGTCCTGGGGAGGCATGAGATGGGAGGGAACCGTCCCGTTTCACCGCCTAGCGGGGAAACTTTCGCCTCCCACCGTTCCAGCTTCTAATCTGTTCTCTTCACCATAGCCCTGCTGTGTCTTCCCTGCTCTTCCCCACCCAGCAACGCTGCACTGAGACTCTGCTGCTTCCCAGGAGTAGCAACGTGCGCTTCTGTTTCCAGGCCCAGCCGATGTTTCTATGCACAAGGCAAATCTTCCCCCGAGGGTAAAGCTTGGCTCTTGCTGAGCCCCGATTACCACACAGCACGCTCTGTGGAAACCGTGAGAGGCAGCAACCACCTCTTGCTTCCTTCAGCGTGGGGCTGCTGAGAGAAGAGCTCTGGGACCCCACTGCAGCCTCTGGGCAGAGGGAAAAGCTGAGTGTGGCTCTCGCAGGAGCACGGCGCTGTCTGGAACCGGAGCCTGGCCCTGTGCAGGGGCAGCTCAGCTCCCCTCGGAAGCAGCAGGAGAGCAGCTCAGCACCCGAGCCTTAGTGTTGACTTTTTGTTTTGTTGTCCTAGCAACATTTCTCAGAATAATGGGCTTGTCTCATGAGTAAAGTGAATTGTTCAGCTTCATCTTCCTGTTCTGGAGCTCGGTTGGTTTGACTGAGGTAGAAGAGATCAGACTTCGTTTCCCTTTTTCATCTCCCTTCCCTCTTTGCACCCTTAAGGCTTCAGAGGGTTTTCAAGTCCAGAAAATGAAGGCTGTAATCCTGAAATAATTTATCACGCCAGCAGGGGCTGTTTCTGCTAATTATCAGTGTGTAATTACCATTGCCAGTGCTCTAATTATCCTTATTGGTAGTGCTCCTGTCTTTGCATTTACCTTAGGTACTTGTACCCTTTAGTATTGCTGTGCCGTGGTACTTAACGGGCTGGAGAATCTCCAGAGCCAGGTAAATCATCGTTTCTGGCAGTGACACCCACGTTCTCATATCCACGGAGAAGCAAAGGGACCTAAAGGTCCCTGCTCCCTCTGTACCCGGCCTGGTTGCCTAACGCTTTGTCCTCGTGCTGCTGAAATAAATCCATGCCTTACGCTAGGAGTTTAAACCGTTTATTTCATATGTAAAACTGAGGACTGGGGATGCCCCCATCTCGAGGGCGCTGCTTCCAGCTTCGCATCCGTCTGGTTCGAGGAATGTTCACAGTAAGGGCGGTGGAGATGCTGCAGCCAGGGCTGGGCTCAAGGTGCCCCGACAACCAGGGTGTCGTGGCAGGCCACCGCGATGCCCCCGATGAGGTTCAGGAACTCCTGGAAGTCCAACTTGCCGTCGCTGTTCAAATCCAGCTTCTTCATCATGCGGTCCAAGACACCCGGGTCCTTCTGGTTCTGCAAAAGAGGTGGGGATCGACGTCTGCCAAGGCTGAACCCCCCATCCCAGGTATTTGCTGTTCGTCACCAAGGGCATTGGCACAGAGAGGCAGAATTTGATCAGGCCAACTCTTCTCAGGCCACGCTCTGGCTTCTGGAGGCAGCGAGCCCTTCCCATTGCCCACCCCACAGCATTTATGGGGTGAAGGCTTTAATTGCTGGGCCGTGGGTGGATGTGCATGCCGAGGGGTGCTCCTCCCGCCTGGATTTTGCTCACCTTTGTGAAGGCAGCCAGCTCCGTGTTCATGAAGGCCAGGAACTCCCTCTTGGAGAGCGTGAGGTGGTCGCCCTCACGCCCTGCGTACCGCTGGAAGACGGCCAGCAGCGACTCGATGCAGCGTTCGGTCTCCGTGGGCTGCAGAGGCGAGAGCAAGCTCAGACAGCGACCCGACCCGATAGAATTTTGGAAGAAGGCTGAGCTGAGAGGGACCTCCTGCCATCGCTTTCCTCGAGGGCTCTCCTATGCCCAACCTGCCCGGCCGCATTTTTTCTTCTCTATTTATTTCCCCCAGTGCCTTGGCACCCAGAAGGACCCAGAGGATTGGGGAGTGGTTCATGGAAAATGCCCTGGGGAGATGTCAGCTCCCATCAGAGGAGCGTCCTGGATGGGGAAGAGCTTGCGCTGCAACCACAGCTACGTGCGTGCTTGATGCGTGCTCGTTTTTACCACGCTGGTTTGGCTGGGGCTGTTTTTTTGGGACAGATAAGCCTGCTTCCCCCTTTCCCCTCCCCCTGCCCTGTCTGGACGCAGGAGAAACTGTCATGAGGGAAAAATGCGAGCTGAGTTGGCTCCAAACAGGATGGGGGTGGCCCATGGGCTTCCCCAGTGTGGATGGACGGGGCAAAATGAGAGGTCTGGGGGGTTTTTCCTCCTCCCCATGGCCCCAGTCTGGGGTAGGGGCAGCACTGGGAGGCATCCGCCCTTCCCTGCGCAACCTCAGCGCCCTGGGGCCTCCCAGCCCCATCCTGCCCTGCCCGGGGCTCAATTCACCCCTTTTTGGTTAAAGGGAGAGGAGCTGAGTTGTTTCCGCCCTCAGCCGCAGGTTCTGGGCTCTTGGCTCCTCTGCACCCCCCTGCCCTGGTGCTGGGGGGGATGATGGAGGCTGAGCTGCAGCCCTGGCTGCAGCCCTGAGGCTGGTGATGGGCACTGGGGGGGAAAGGAGGGGAGAGAAGGGACTGGGGGGCTGTTGATGGGGCAGATTTCACCCTCTGGTCCCCCCAACCCTTCTGGGGACCCTCTGCCCTCCCTCATCCTGCGCCCAGACCCCCTCCCACAGAGCCTGAGCTCAGCCCTTGGCCCCATCTCCTCTTTCCCGTGCCAAAATGCCTTCAGCTCCGGGGCCGCGGGCAGGAAATGCTCTCCCACCATCACCCTCCCTCCCACCTCCCCGTCCCCATCTCCCCCCTCGCTCACCATGGCTGGGGGGGG
>NW_010195470.1:22492-23166 GCF_000695765.1 Mesitornis unicolor
GTCCCCCCGCGGCCCCCGCCCTCCCCGCCGGGCGCTGGGCCCTGGCTCAGCCCCTTGGGCTGCGTTGGGCAATGCCGGCTCTAACGGCAGATCCGGGCCTGCCTGCGGTCCCCAGGAATGCGTGGGCCCCTCCTCTGGCTTCTCGCTCCCTTCACCCTCCTGGATTTTACTCTTCGTGGTTGTTTACGCTTCCATTTCCTCCTTTTCGCCTGTTTTCTCCCCTCAATCCTTTGCCACTCGTCCCTTCACGGCTCTCTCCATTTCTCCCCCAGGCTCAGGGTTAAGTCCCCCCTTTTTCAGTGCTGCTTCGCTGCTACTTGGAGCATCCTCAGCGTTTCCTGAGGTTTGGACCTCCCCAGCTTTGCTAACGAAGCCAGAGCAGGCACAGGAGAGCAGGCAGCAGGGGCTGGGGGACAGGAGGCACCCAAAAAGCACCCAGAAAGGCACCCAGAAAGGCAAGTGATGAACCCAAATAGCTCAGAGCAGGGAGGGTGAAAGCTGGAGGGTTTGTGCTGCTTAGAAATCAGCACATGGGGCTGCAATGCTCTGTTGGCAGCCAGGGAAGGTGCTGGGACCTGGGGAAGGTGCTGGGACCTGGGGAAGGTGCTGGGACACGGGGAAGGTGCTAGGACATGGGGAAGGTTGCTGGGACACGGGGAAGGTGCTGGGACACG
>NW_010195470.1:23238-24619 GCF_000695765.1 Mesitornis unicolor
TGGCCATGGGGAAGGTGGTTGGACACGGGGAAGGTTGCTGGGACACGGGGAAGGTGCTGGGACACGGGGAAGGTGCTGGGACACGTCCTGTTTGCCCGTGGTTGCCCAGCCATCCCACACTGGCAGCGCCCATTGCTGCTGATGCAGAATTGCCCGCCCAGGGCCCTGTTTCCCTGTGCCCTCCCAGCCCGGGGTGGTGCCGCGTTTGCCCCAAAAGCTTCAAGGGGAGCCTGGAGCCGAGAGGTTGGGGATGTACAAGAGCTGGGATGTGCTCTGGGATCTGGGATGGCATCCAGAGATGGGGCTTTTTGGGAGATCCCACTGGAGGCTGTGATTCAGCGTAGAGTGGAGAAAGGGAAGTAGCAAATAGGGGGGACAACTTCCTTTCTTGCCACAATATCCTGCTCCCAACTACCTTTATTGTCCCATGTATTGGGGAAGAAGTGCTTCCCCCCCGCTGCTCCCCATCCAACCAGATGGGGTTTGCTCTGTGTAAATCAAAAAGCTTTTGCAAACCTGGGAGCTGAGGGCAGGGACCTGTTGTGGGTTTTTGCTCTTTACAATAAACCAGGAGCTGGTCCAAGGGGATTTCGCCCTTCGCAAGAGGGGGTTGTAGCCCTGGCCTGGCTGCAGCGCGGGATTTCAGGAGGTTTCTGTTTTGCTGCTGTGTGTGTTTGCGGTCCAGGCTTTGGCCCTGCTCGCAGACAGCCCATCTGTGCTGCCATATGTTTGTCACCGAGACGCGCGACTGCCGCGGAGGGGACGTGGCCGAGAGCATCGCCCCGTGACCCTTGCGCGTCCCTTTGGCACCAGGTCCAGAGCATCAGAGCTTGGTGGCCGTGATGGGGTGAGCGAGAAGCGCTGGGTGCAGCCCCTGAAGCTGCATCAGGTTATGGAGGACCTGAGCTGCCCTCGCTCCTCCTGGCCAACCCCAGCCAGGCCCTGGTTGCGTTTAGGAGCAAGACACAGATGGTGCTGGGGTTGTCCTCGCTGCTCTGTCTTCTTGCAGCATCGCAGCCCCATCTGCTGCTGAGAGGATTCGTCTTCTCTTGCTCGAGACAGGGGGAAAAAAGGGAATAAAATCTGTGTTTCTCCAGGAAGAGGCCCTGGGTGTCTCCGTCTCCAGCCTCGTGCACTGCAGGTGGGGTCTGGTGCATTTTCCATGTGGTGCTGCTGCCTCTTTCCTGCCGTAGGATCCAGGAGTGATCCTGGGCATGGGGAAATGCAGCAGAAGAGGAAGATGGATGGAAAATGTGCATCTGGGTGGCTTTGTGCTGCTGGCTCTCCTCATAGCGCAGGTGGAAACCAGAGCACAAGGGCACATCTGCACATCCCCACATGGGTCTGCATGGACTGCTCCGGGAGCCCCCCAAATCACTCA
>NW_010195471.1:0-221 GCF_000695765.1 Mesitornis unicolor
TTTCCAGTACTACTGACCCTGTGCTCCTCACAAGGGCTGATCAATATTTTCCCTGCTCCTCAGCTCTGACTCTCAGCCCTGGCACTTCCCGATTCACCACAACAAAGAAACCCAGAGCAGTAGATACAGGTGTGAAACTGGGGCCGCACGGAGCAAGCCTGGTGTTTGCCACGGGCAATGCCCAGCCCTGACAGAGCCCGCACGGCTCATTTTCGACGACA
>NW_010195471.1:484-728 GCF_000695765.1 Mesitornis unicolor
GCAGTAAAGCGGCGTCATCCCCATGCCGGATGCTCCAAAGTCCCCGTCCACTACAGGAAGGCGCGCATGCAGGAAGGGGAGCTCACCTGCTTGTGGGCAGGGAAGGGCTCCTCATCGGCCAAGGGCCCGAAATGCATGGTCTGCAAAATGAAGGACAAAAGAGCCATTAGGCCACACCAGTGCTAACTGCCATATTTTCTGGAGCATAAAGATTTTAATTTCTTTAACAAAACGCCTCTTATTA
>NW_010195472.1:0-1453 GCF_000695765.1 Mesitornis unicolor
AAGACAAAGGCTTTGATATACTTCTGTTTCCCTAAAATGTCACTGAATGCAATGGTCTTTCACCTGACATATGGCCAAAATATTGGATAAGCATTCATGGTGTAACAGAAGTGTGTGATCCTATCTTCACTGTTTTGAGAGGCAATGATAGTCTTCTGATAATATGATATTTGAGCATAAGTGTGTGCCTAGAATGATGATGCTTGGGTAGAACAGCTCATAATTCCTGCGTGAAACCTCTGTTACCATTCCCTGTCTCCCTGGACCATTGCGATGTAGACTGTCTTCAGAGTTGTGATTACACTTTCTTTCTTTCCTCGAAACAAAGAGGCCTAAGATAGAATTTCATGTGTGAGGGAAATGAAGCAGAAGCTAAAACAGAATCTCTTGTATTTTCTCTTCACTTGAGATGGAGGTCCATGATAAGGTGTTTACATTAGGAGCCTTGGTTTTTGGGGTTTTTTTTGTGGAATGATTAACAGACCACATACTAAGAAAAAAATAGAGGATGAGAGGAAATGACTATTTCATAAAGTGAAACTCCTTACTATGTAGTTCAGGGTGAGACTTTGAAGTAGCAATTGGAACTTGAAATCTCAGTGAGTTCCAGGTGCTCTCAGGGATGAATTTCAGTGCCCGTAGTGAAAATTAACATGTCCTCTCAGTGACTTTCTTCTGACAACATTTCCACTTTTGAGGCTTCCTTGTGGTCCTTGTCTGGTATTTATATATATTTCTGTTATGTTTTGGGTAGGGACAGTAGATGAAAGCATGACTAGAGTAGAAGTCACATCTCTGTGGAACAGTGTGTGATAAAAGAGGGGAGAGGAGATTCCACCTAAGCCACTAGTGTGACTACAGATTCTCTGTTGTTTGACTGCTCCTCTTTTACTTCAGCCATTGCTCATTCCTGTGCTTTAGAATCTTCTATTTGTTCTGAGAATGGTGGTGAGCAGACAAATTTACCTTCCTCATTGGTGTGGCCATGGTGCATCATCATCTCATGATATGTTGCTGCCAATTGTGTGATGGTCAGAAGCAAACCTGCCAGTTGTATAGGGTTGTAGAGAAGCCTTGAGGGTGGTCTCTTGGCAAGGAGGCCATAGAAAAACTGATGGTCATTTCCTGGCTTGTCAGAGTTACTCACCTGGGCACATTGTTTTTATACCATGTAATTTGAGTTACTTCTGCTCAATGAGTTTGGCCTTAGAAATTTCTGTATGTTCCTACTTATAGAATCACAGAATGGTTTAGGTTGGAAGGGACCTTATGTGTCATCTAGTCCAATCCTCCTGCCATAGGCAGGGGCACCTCCCAATAGACCAAAGCCCTGTCCAACCTGTCCATGAACACTCCCTGAGAGGGGATATCCACAACTTCTCTGGGCAACCTGTTCTGGTGTATCATCACCCTCACAGTAATAAATGTAATCTAATATCTAGTCTAAACCTAC
>NW_010195473.1:0-3118 GCF_000695765.1 Mesitornis unicolor
GTCTGGTATCCCACACTATATGACATCATACCTACTAATAAAAGCTGAGGAGGACATTCAGAGAGTTTATCTTCTCAAGTAACCATTACATGTGATAGAGCCCTGCTTTCCTGGAGATGACTGAACATCTGCTTACCAACTGGAAGTAGTGAATTAATTCCTTCTTTTGCTTTGCTTGTGTGCACAGCTGTTGATTTACTTAATAAACTGTCTTTATCTCAACCCACAAGTATTTGCACTTTTACCCTTCCTTTTCTCTTCCCCATTTCACTGGGGGGGAGTGATTGAGCAGCTGGTGGGGCTCAGCTTCCTGATGTGTTTAAAACACGACAACTTCCCTTTAAAACAATGATACTAAAAACTGAGACCACATTTTAGTCAGGCTGGCAATCTAAGAGCTAGAGTTTTATTAGTTAGGGTATTTCTCTCTCTCTTCTATTTTTTTTTAGTTGTCTGTAAAGCCCTGTAACCAGAAAAACGAGCAGCTGAGAGACGTGTAGAAGGCCAAGTGCTCACTCTTTCAAGAGCAGCTGGTGTACAAGCAAATTATAAAGTATGGAATAAAATGTCAATTTTTATGTACTTTACTATTTCCTAATGCAGAAACATTTAATATTTGGTCTGTCAAGCTCCTGTGAGACTACAGTACTTATTAGTTGTCTGCAGACTTGAGGAAACAATTGAACACAGTTTGTTTTCATCCCTTGTGTCATTTCAAATAACACAGGAGTGGAAACCACACCTTTTTCTTTCCTGATTTTCTGGGGAAATGGGAAGGGTCTAGTTTTGCAGTTCAGGAGCTAAAGAGGGTGGGATGCAATTACCTTGCAGAAACTGCAAATACCACATCCATTCTGCAATACACTGTCTTTCTAAAGAGGGGCATGTTTCAGAGGCAGGAGGTCAGCTTAAAGAGAAAGCAGTAGAATAGAAGCAATTTCTTGACTATGTGGAATTGTTTAGCTAAAAAGCACCAAAGTTATTTCACAAGTATATATTTGGGACCGGCAGGATGATACATCTCTGTACTGATTTAAAGGGACTAGATGCGTTCAGAGTCAAAGGACATATCTACACAAAATGATTAATGGCAGGCTCGGTCACCCTTTGGCCATGACCCAAGTATTCTTAGTGGCACTTGCTGCAACCTCAAAACCATACAGATATGTAACTTCACAGTAATGAAACTAATACACTTTGGTGAGATCACAGTGTTGTTCTCACATAACAATATTGTTACTAGGTAAGAGCTGTCAGAATTCTAGACAACTTAGACCACAGAGAGAATATCATGGATCTTTCTGCACCCATCAGACCATCAGAAGGTCCTACATAATTCTATCTTTGTAGAATATAAAATATTCAAACGTTGAGAACACATCTAGGTTTGGAAATAATCAAATACAGTTTACAAAAGTAAAGTAATAGTATAATAAAAATAAAAAATGAATAAAAATTAATTCAAATTTATACAAAAGGACAATCAGTTAATATCATGCCATTATTGGAAAAAAAAAAAAAAGAAGTTGAAAACAAAAAATAAGACATTAAAGTCACTCTGTTTGCCAGTCTTCCTTTGTCTTCAGATGTACTAGATTTTTCTAGATGGAACGTACACAGTAATTTGGGTGTTTATTACATATAGTATTATCTTCTTTATTTTCATCTGTCATGAATCTTCTGAGGAACTGTGAAGTATCTTCCTGACTGTATCGTCATTGTCATTTAGAGATGACAGTTTTGAATTTCCAAACTTCGGAAATATTATAAGTGTGAGTGAAAGAATAATCCCTGCCCCTGGTATATCCATCTCACAAAACTTTGATTTAATAATTTTTATTTTATTAGTTTTTCCTTCATGTCATTTGAAATAACCTAACCCATTTTTCTGCTTCCAAATGGGATATGCCACTGACCAGTTCTTTAAGGAATTAGTCTTATAGAAATAGATTTCAAGCTCACAAGTGACAAAGATAAATTTCTTTTCAAGAGGGAAAAGATCTTGAAGCTCAGTAAATAAGTATACCTGCAGATGTAAAACGATCACTACCTACCTACCTTTTAATATCTTAGATATGGAATCTCATTAAATTGACCCTGATAGACTTTGAATTTGACAGACTTTGCATCTATCTATAAAATTCTGTATATGGAGATTCATGTCTAGTCAAGGTATTCCCTTGACCAACATAGACCTTTTTCACTGAAAGTCTTCTATGTGACTCTTTTAAACAGGTAACACACACTGCTGTATATTGTTAGGAAAAATGTTCCTGTCTTCCAACATCAATAAACTTTGTTGCAGTGAAACAATGTTTTTCAGTACACAAAATGGTTAGAATTTATTTTGTTTACCTCTGCACAGACAACTCTTATGTGTTACCAGTGTTATTCTTATATTAAGGAATGCATCTATTATTTTTGGATTGTTCAAAGACACTTTTCTGTCAGTGATCTCTCCTTCTGATCCTATTGCATGCTTCATGTATCACTCCCTGACGTGGTTGCTCATGCTTCCTAGGCCAAGGAAAAATGTGGTTTTTATTCAATTAATGTGACTTATATTGCCCCCAAGCAGGTACTTTCAAGAGTTAAACAATATGGTGCTGCAAGTAGAAGGTACTTCTGTACTCTGCACTTCAATCAATAGATCCTTCTTTTTCAAGAATTATTTTGTGCAATATTTGACTGCATTTGTCTGTGAGATGGCAAAATTTTTTGAGACACTGAGCTAAACAGATTAAAAAGCCTTGCCTTTTGCTATTGCAGCACCTTATTTTGTGACGTTTTAATTGTATTTCACTGGGTCTAACTCTTTCTGATGAGAATAACACTATTTGTTACACTTCCTTGATGAACGGTTTTAATATTTTCATCCTGAAGTTATCACATCTTTCTGATAACATTCTGTCTTGATTGAAACTGTTAAGACATATCATCAACTACTATATGGACACCCACAATACCCGAAACATCCTTTGTATGAAACAGAATCACAGAATCACAGAATCTCAGGAGTTGGAAGGGACCTCAAAAGATCATCTAGACAAATCCCCCTGCCAGAGTAGGATCACCTGAACTAGGTTACAGAGGAATGCGTCCAGACGGGTTTTGAATG
>NW_010195474.1:0-9487 GCF_000695765.1 Mesitornis unicolor
GGCGACTCCCGCTAGGCGCGGCGAAGCCCCCCCTGGGGCCAGCCCAGCCCGCGGAGCCGGGGGGGGAGCTTTTTCGGTGGGACGGGCTGCGCACCAGCGGGACTGTGCGGGTGTAGGGAGAGCACAGCCTGGGCGGACAAAGCCCACGGGCGTTTTCTGCAACTCGGACCGAGTCCTTCAGGCGTTTCGTGAAGTTTAGCAGGTGGGAGTCCTGCGTTTCGCAGCTTTGCGCGTCAACAGGGCATGTGTCGATGTGGCTTGCAAGTTCTATGAGTCGGCTACCTTCCTAGTTTTGTGGTGTTATTACAGATAAATGGAAGAGTGCTTAATTTGATGGTGGTGGGGATGTTTTTTTAGCTTCAGAAATATCACAGCATTGCACTGAAGGCTTTCTACCTTCCACCGATACTCAGCAAAAACATCCTTTTCCCCACATGTCCGCTGAAGTTAGCATTGAACATAGGTTGCCAAAAAGTTGAAGATCTTTACAAGTCTGGCTGTAATTGTCTTCCATGTCAGCTGACGAGCTCTCATTAGTGTCCACTTTTGTAAATGCCATCTTTGTTCTTGTTTTCCACTCCTCTTCTTTTGGGCTCCAATTTCTAATATAAGCTGCAGGAAAGTACAAAGCCCTTTGAAAGTTTTCTGATCTTCATCTGCTACGAAAAAAACACAACAGTACATGACAGTACAGATTGGTAGATTAGAGATGGGCTCAAGTCAGACCAGGAACGAGACTTCTAATGCGTCATAGTCTCATGGGTTCTTAGAGGGAGTGTTTGGTTTGTCTAAATGTCCCCCTGGTTGCTCACTCTTACCCCGGGAATTGTTGATTTGCCTTGACTCTCCCAGCTTTTCCTCTGTCATTTGAAGGAAATGAACTGGGAACACACTGCTGTTCAGGGTCCAGTGGCCCTTTGGGAACAGAGGTGAGGAGCCCTCCAGTTCTCCAAGGGAAAGATTATGGTTCTCTCTGCTCCCTTTACACTGATGTGTACAGTTTGGGCTGAGAGAGCCTTAATGTTACCGTAGTTGTTATCCTCCACGGGCAAATCCATAGCAAAATGATCCAGAAAGTTGGAGGCAGTATGAGTTCAGAGACTTCTCGTTTAGCAGCAAGTAATTTGAAGATAGCTGCACACAGGTTTAGCCCCACTCTGAATGTCGAAGTACCAAGCCTGACTTCCAGAGGTACATAGCATTTCAAGTGACAGAAATATAAAAGCATTAAAAATGGGTCTTCCAAAGTTCACTTTCTGCTTATTGGGAGGAAATGGAAGAAGAGAGAAGTTTCCTTTCCCACTCCTACTCTTAACCTGGATAAACTTGAAGAAAGTCCCTCCCTGGAGTCACGAACCACAGTTCAAGATCCATTTCCGAAATTTCAGCTCAGTCCTCCCCACCCTTGGGGAATACCTGCAATTGAAACTGCCAGCAGAACTTGAGCTTCACAGTTTACATCCTAACCCTAATTCTGGTCAGTGGACTGTAATGCAAATAACAAGATAGGAGAAAGTATTGCGTTATCAGGGCAACGACTCTGGGACTGTGACTCAGGTGCATCTGTCTGGGTGCTACCTCCTACTGGGTGGCACTGCCAGGTAGCGCAGCCTTGAGTGAAACGTGTACCCGGTGACCTTTCTCCACCAGGCTATCCTGTTCTGCAGGCCCCTCTGCTGTTGTACCGAAATCCAGCCTCATCCATAGGGTGTGTACCTTGTGAGGGCGGTATTTGGAGGGCTGTCGCAGCATTGCTAGCGTAGCTAGGCACCAGGTACGAAAAAACCTTGTGTAAGCACAAGAGCAGCAGGTAATATATGTGGTGCCATTTTTCTGAAGACTGCAAAACATTTCAGAGATGCTAATTCCTTCTCTCAATGCTTGTGAGACAGAAGAAACCAGATACTAGAAAGGCAAATGCCCAGTGCCTTGAAGATCAAGTCAGGATCTAGCAGGTTCTTTGATCAGGAACAGGTTTCTCTTCCCCCTCTGGGGCAAAGATATGGTAACAACCAAACTGTTTCCCAGTCACAAGGAAGCAATGACTTTCAGCCACGCCGCAAGGAGTGGCACTGTGGTGGATGCACCCACCCCTTTTTCCTTCTATCTCAGTCTTTCAACAAATTTCAGTTCACCCTTTGTCCGTGTCTCCCTCCTTCTCCCCAGGGAGAAGGAGTGCTCTCCTCCCAGTGCTTGTGTTAAACTCTCCAAGCCAGTTGTTTCTATCACTTTTCTCACCTGGTTAAGTACTTTAAGAATCACAAAAGGTTGATCCTCCTTCTGTTTTTTTTTTGTTGCTTTTTGTTTTTGTTTGTTTTTAACAAAAAGGACAATAAAGCCTCCTCCCTTGGCACAGCAAGAGTATTTAGCTAGCTCATGTCAAGTGCCAGCCATTGTCTCCTTAGCCAGGATGTCTGCCTCTATTCACCAGAGCACAGCCCCATCCACGATTTCAAGACTTGATTTCCAGTTCCTTCAACCCCTTTCTCCTTTTCCTTGGTTCGTAGCTAGTCTCTGTGGTGTCTGTGTGCTTAAAACATCTAACAGTTTCATTTCAGATTTCCATCAGAGGTCCTGCCAGCCCTCAGTCTGAGTCAGCTGATACCACATGAAGGCTTACTGTGATTAGAGAGTGAAATAGGAGCAGACCTTACACTCAGCAGTTTTTGTGTGTGGATAGTCTCTGAAGGGGATTTCACTCATCACTGTTTCCTTAATAGCGTCTTCGTTTCAGAGTTGATTTTAGGTCTTTGCTTAGCTGGGACACTTACGGAAACTCTCTTCTTCTTTTTTTTTTCTTTAAAGGCCAGATTTCTGGCCTGGATGGGAAAAATCTCCAATAGGTTGTTTAATGGAGACTGATTTGACCTTCCACCCTGGGCCAAGGAACTAGGAGCAAGTTGCTGAAGTTCTCAGTTTGTGTTTGTCCTTATCTGCTTTCTTGGGGTGTGGAAGAGGAATAACAAGTTGTTCTCAGGGCATAATTTGGCTAAGGGCTCTTCTTCTCTGGAAATGCAGTTGTCCATTAATATGGAACTATTCTTTCAAAACACTGGATAAGAGCCCAAAACACCCGAGGGCTAACCAAATCAGAAAGTCTCTTAATGTTCCCAGTGCAGGCTTCAGCTGTTTTAGTGAGACTAGAGAGGATGCTCAGCCAGGAGGACAGACTTGAGTGACTTCAGTGAGTCTGTTCAGTGGGTTACAAACAAACCAGACTGCTCTGGGGAAAAACCTGTATGAGTGTGCATGTGGATGACTCCCTTAGACTCATTTTTATTCTCTTTCTGCTAAAGTGCAGGTCCTGGTGGATGGAGCCCCAGTACGGATCCAGCTATGGGACACTGCTGGACAGGTAAGCTCAATCAAAGCAGATGTCAGCTCTGGCCTGGTGGGACAGGGACTGTTTGCAGGCTTTTGAGGAAGGCAGTGTTTAATGGGAAGGAAGGAAATTGCGAGTCCAGCACTAGCCTTTCGCTGGTATGGCAGTCCCAGATGGGTGAATGACAGAGTTCCTCAGCTCTGAAACTGGTGCCTGAACCATGGCATGGCCACAAAGTTAGCACAATGCTCTGCCTCTGAGGGTGTTGCTGTCCTAGCTAACATGTGAAAAGGCCACTGCAGGCAGCATCATGCTCTTAGAGTTCAGTCCAGTGAAGACTTTGTTTTTCCCCTTCATTTTCTACAGGAGGACTTTGACTGTTTGCGCTCGCTTTGTTACCCCGACACCGACGTCTTCCTTGTCTGCTTCAGCGTGGTAAACCCAAGTTCCTTCCAAAACATTACTGAGAAATGGATCCCTGAGATACGAACTCACAACCCCCGGGCACCGGTGCTGCTAGTGGGGACGCAGGCAGACTTGCGGGACGATGTCAATGTCCTCATTAGCCTGGATCGCTACCACGTGAAGCCTGTGCCCCGGCCTCAGGCAGAAGGTCTAGCTGACAAAATCCGGGCTGAAGCCTACCTGGAATGCTCAGCGTTGACCCAGAAGAACCTCAAAGAAGTTTTTGACATGGCCATTGTCAGCGGTGTTGAGCACAAAGCACGACAAGAAAAGAAGATGACAGCCAAAGGTATCAAAACTCTCTCCAGGTGTCGCTGGAAGAAGTTCTTCTGCTTTGTCTGAAGCTGCTTTGAGGTGGGGGAAAAAGAAACACCCAATGCCAGTATTGGCTATGCACCTTCTTGGAGTGACTGCTCCTACGGCCCCAGTGAGGAGGGTATGATAAGCTGCTGGGCTTGGAAACCTGGCTCTTGCTGGGTTACAGTATCAGATGCCTAGGAGACATGAACTGGATTTCCATTGTGCTGGGATGTGGAATGGTCCAGGCAGATATAAGCACCTGCTGGACATGTCTGTGGTGTCCCAGACTAATGGGAGCCTTTAATACATCAGGACTCAGTACCCCAGAACAGGCAAGTTCCTCACATGTTGTTCAAAATGACCAGCTTTCTGTCTGAAGCTAACACACTTTTGGAGTCCTGGCATAGCCCAATAAACGTGAGGGACTTTTGAAGTCTGCCTATGTTTTGGCTGATTTACAGGTTTGGCAGAGAGTAGGGAAGGGGCAGTTACAGGTGACTGCAGTGGGGCAGTCAGACATGGGCTGCCTAGTTTGTAACGCGGGACTTGGGTTCCCCCTCTGTTTCTGCTTGCCAAAATAGGTGGAAGTCACTTGGCTGTGAAGAAGCAGTGCTCTTGAGGGCCCTGCATTGTGAGTACCCTTGAGAAGGTTTTTCCTAAATAAACAGTGCTGAGTGGCTCTGTCTGCCTAGCAGAGACCAAACTCTGTCAGTGAAAGGTTTGTAACACTATCAAAGGGTAAAATGTAGATGGAAAGCCATGCATGTGATGAAAGGCAAAGAGAGAAGGAAGAAAAGGAGGGGAATAAAAAGGAACAAAAGATGGATGAGAAGAAGGAAGGGAGATGGAAAAGGAAAAATGAACATTGTTAAATGCAAGTTGTGATTCTGCTTAGTTGAGATGCTAATATTGAGCAAATCTTCTAGGAATCTGGAAAATTTGCTAGTGCTCTCAATTTCAAAATAATATTGTCCATACATTAAGTTCTGAATCAAAAGGAGAGGGTTGTAAAGAACGAAAGTTCCTCTTAGTGAGTAAAATCCTCAGTCTATACAGGAGAACAGAATTTACCTTGTACTGTTCTTCCTAAGGCTGCAGAACAGGAACAGAGGGCTCAGGGCTTCTTTTTTTGTGCTTCCCTTTCTTAAAAGCCACTGCTTGATCTGCTGAAGTAAAAAGCAAAGGAAATCTATGAAGTTCCTGCCAGATAAAAACATTCACTATGTTTGCTCCATTGCCCTCTCCTGTTTCTCAGGAGATCAATTTCCCAGTGAGTCTACTCACACTTTATTACAGAACTTGCATCAATTTCTGAAACTTCTTTCACAGAGACATTTCGTTCTGGTTTATGTAGCAGAGAGGTCTGTCAAGCAATGATTTCAAGTACTCTGCATCTAGCCATGGCCCATCACTTTGGGGACTCTCTAGAGTAATGTGTCAGAAGGGCATATAGCTGTGGAATGTATATATAATATATATACATATATGTTGACATGGGTGCTATCAACAGTATAGAAGAGGTGGGCAGGTCTTCTTGCAAAGGGAAGTGCCCCACAGCCTTGGAGCTGCTTGGAGGGTAAAGCTTAGAGCCCCGAGAAGGATGACGTGGCAAGGTGAGCTGGACATTGAAAGGACTCCCCCAGCAGAAATGCCATCCAGGCCCAGTGAGGAGCCCTAAGAGATGGAGAGTACAAAGGCAGGAGCTGGAAGTGATGGGTCCTACACGTCCCTAGGCAGGACACCACTTCTTGAACAAAGCTCTCACTCAGCAATGCATCCCTGTATGTCCTTCCTACCTGTACAGGCACCTTTGCTGTATCACGAGTTTGTCTGTTGGGTCTTTACGCATTTCTTTAGCCTGTGAGACCAAGGGCTATGGTGTGACCTGATAAGGATCACGCCACACCCCTATGGGGCACATCCACAGGTGGAAAAAAACAACAGCCTCCCCTTCTGCTGGGGAGAGCAAGGGTTGTCCTGCAGTAGCTTGGTATGAAGCAGGGATTATTTCTTTCTGGAAAAGAAACTGGACTGAGAGCTGCTTTCTTCCTCTGTGGTTGTATCTAATATTTGTTCAAATAAATTTTTTTTATGTCTGCAGTTTGTGTTTGTGATTTTTCTCCATGCAAAGTAGGTCAAGCTTAAAGATGGAGAAGGAGTTATTCCTTCTCACTGACAATAGCACAAGAGGGAATTCGCCCCACTTCTCCCTCCATACCCTAACCCCCACTAGCAATGGTAAAAATCCCCTCATAGCTGAAACCTTCCAAGATCCTTCTGTTGCCTCAGTTAATTTTCCACTCACTCAGCAGCTGCTCAGGGTGGAGGCTGCAGAGGGGGATGGAGCAGCAAACATCCAAGGCTTTCAGTGCCTCTCCCAGAAGCCACCATTCAGGGACCAGTCAGGAGGCCCTCCCACCACTCTTTAAGACAAGCCCATGTAGGACTTGTATTTGGAGCCTTAATAACAGTATGCTGCTCTGTCATTTGGCTGGTTGGTAATTTAGCCACCAGCTTTATTTAACTTAACTTGGTAGTTAAATGCTACTCAAGTACCAAAAAAATTTTGTCCATGCCACATAGGACACAAAGGCTTTATCTAAGGTAGCTCACAGGACTCATCCTTTTAGCCTTATCATTATCACAAGTAGGTCAGGGCTTATATCTGTCCACATCTGGGGCCCCATAGCTGCTCCAAAGGCAGAGGCCTGGGAAGCAAGGCTGCTGGGGGAGTTCAGCAGAGAGGTAAGAAAGAAAATGGACAAAAACCACAGTGTAGCAGAGGTAGTAAGCAAATGTGATGCAGAAACTAGAAGGGAATAGGAAATTACTGCTGATGAAGCGTGCTTTGGGAACTCTTTTTTTTAACAAAGTCTGAAACCATGCTGCCTTCCTGCAGTCTACTGTTTGCTAGTTGTAAAGTGACCTGTGGGATTATTTGGAGACAGCTCCCAGCTTTGCAGCTTCCCAGGATTAAGGCTTACAGGAGAACCTGTGAATGGAAATAGCAGGAAAGTGTGAATGAACTTTACAGGGAGTGAGTCATCCCACTGAGCCACATCCTGTCACACGTGCACAGTAAGCACCCTAAAACTCCCTGAAACCTGAAGAAAGCTGTGCTCCATTGGGTGGGTGTGAATCTATCTCATTAAATGGAGTGTCCTACCAAAGCCACCTGAGGTGTCATTAAAGCCTTGCTCTGGTCCTCTCCATGGTGCAGCATCAGGCCTGAGCTACTAGCTGGCACTGGTACAGTTTGGGCTTGTTTCTGCATTGCTGTGCTGCTTGACCAACCTGTATTTTCAGATGATGCTGAGAGCACAGGAGAGTTCCTGGGACACTGTTGCTAACACAAACCACCCTACCAGGGTGGGTGAAGCTCACCAAGCCCATTGCTAGGCCAGCACAATTCCACACAAGTGCCACTTTAATGCCAGAAAGGATCCTTATGACTAGTTGATCTGACTTGCTCCATACTGTGAAGCTCAGCATCAAATGCTTAAAAAAAAACAGCCCAGTGTGCCTATAGGATAGAAACTCTAGTAGCTTCTTTCTTGCTCAGGTCTCTGACTTGAATCCTGGTTAGCAGACGCCTGCTCAGTCCTGCATCCAGCAGAGCAAGTCATCAGGGCTTTCCCACCAGCATAAGCAACACTGCAGGTACGCACCATGTTGTGTGATTCTGCAGGAAGCCGGTGTGCTAGCTGCCCCTCTCAGCTGCCCTCTCCAAAGGAGCTGAGCTCGAGAGTCAGCAACAGTAGGAACACAGTGTGGAAAGGACCCTTCTGTTTCCTTTCTCTGTACGTAGCACTCCCTAAATGGGCTTAGCTGTGCCAAGAAGGTTCCCAGCTGGCAATGCTTTCCCGAGCTTACACTGAACCCTGACTGGGAATTAATCCCCAAAATAATACCAAGTTTCGTCTGACTCAACACAGCCTCCTTCCAGTGCCAGAAGGGCAAGTCTGAAAGGTCCCTTCAGGAGATCTTTGTGCCCTGTAGGTTACATCCTATTTACTTTGAAGCGATAGGCTGAATTTTTACCAGGCCAGGAGCTGACAGGAATCCAGCAGCAGAATCCTGGCTGTGCTTGAACACTGCTGAAAATGCAATTACCAGAGAATAGCACCCTCCCTCACTTACTGAGAGGGGTATGGCAACCTTATCACCTTCTTAACACCCCCCAATTTAATCCACAGGTGCTAACTACCTGTTTCTTCAGAATGCCCCAAATTTAATACTATTTATCAATTAGGTAACTTCTCCCAGCTGGAGTGGCAGCGTAAGTCACCTGCTTCAACTTTACTCCTAATGCCTTCCTGCCCCTGGTTTGGGCTAGATTGACCCCCTCCTGTGGTCCTCTCTGCGGTCTCTCAAAGAGAGGTGTGGGAGCACTGGAGGAGTGAACACAGGCACTGCTCAAACAGGCACTGGCCTGTTTGTCCTCTCAGCCTATGCTCTTCCAACCCTGCTGAGAGCCCTTTGTGCCCAGGAGGCTGTCCTGGGCCTGCTTGGTCTGCTTAAAGATCTCAGATCTCATTTACGTCGTTGCCTGTCTTGGAGCTAGGCTAAATGACTCTGAGCTGGGCTGGGAGATAAGCATTTATGGAAGGAAACCGATCAAATGTTACAATATGGTTCAAGTCTGTCCTCCCTGTACTGGAGGATGCTGGTCAAGACCCAGCTCCCAGTCTGCATCTGCTCCCAAAAAAGGAATCAAAGAGCTGGCCCAGCCGGCACCTGGGCCTCCTGGGAGCTGCTTACTCATGGCTCTGTGGAGTCCAGCCCTGGGCTCTCCGTTCCCACCGTATAAATACAGCATTGTACTTGCAAAGACCTATTGCCCAAGAGAGCAGGGTATGTTTCAACGTATCCCTGAGACAGGTTCCCTGTGCTGCAGCCCCATGTGATCCCCGTTCCCAGGGTGACACCATGCCCTTTCCAGCTCCGGGACTGAGCTGCTCAGCATCCAAACTTGCCTGACTTGTTCTGGAAGAGCAGGAGGAGACGTGGGTCCCAGCCTCCCCCTCCATCCCCTCACCCCCAGCGCTGTCCCTGGGGCAGTGTTGTGAACTGAAATACTCTGGTTTCTGCTGCTGTAGAGGAACATCAGGTGCGGGGAAAATTGGCCCGGGGACAAGTTTCACCACGAGTCACTGAGCCAGGCTTTTCTTTCCCATGAGATAATCTTGGGCGGGGCAGACAATCTCTTAAAATTAAAATACAATGAAAATACACGGGCTTCCCAGGGTTTAGGGTGAACCTCTCTTTCCTTGTTTTCTCAGAAAGCAAGCCAGGCACTGCTTGAAACCTTCCCCAGGCTTGTGGCGTGGAGGCCAGTGCTGCAGCAGCAGCGACCACTCAGCCTCGGAGCCGGTCTGGCTTCCTGGCCAGGGGATGGGG
>NW_010195474.1:9518-13388 GCF_000695765.1 Mesitornis unicolor
CCTGGCTGGCAGAAGGAGCCCACCTGCGAGAGTGGGAGAGCTCGACCGCCTCTGGAAGCACCTCCACCATCCAGAAGAGAAGGATGGATAGGAGAGTGCGGGTTCATGAGTTAAGCATGGATGGCAAAGTCCTCTTCCCGTGGCAGCCCAGCAGCTGCGCTGCCACCTTTGTGCTGGTGGCACAGTGGAGCTTACTGGTAGGGACATCACTGGTGACTTCCATCCAACTGGCCATGGCACACTTGTGCTGGTGGTGCCATCATCACTGTTAAACTCTGGGGGAGCTCAGGACACTCAAATCATGGGCCTACCCTGCCACCCAAGCTTAACCCTCTGCTTCCCCAGGTGAACACCTGGTTACATAGCTCAGTGACAACAGGGACACAGGGAGAAGCCAGTGTCCTAGCTTGGATCTCATGGGTGGCAAGTGTCAACACTCCAGCCCTGCAGACTGAGGTGCTTTCTCATCCAAAAGGGAAAGTCAGCATCAAGTGCTGCAGTAGGTCCCATCATGGGAGGATTCGGTTCTCCCGACAGAGGCTGCATCCCTGTGGGGTAGACAGTGGAGAGGCGGGGAAAATGCTGCCCAAACAATGAAAATCATTTCAGGCAGCGTTGCTGAGCCCTAACTGCTCTCCTGCAGCCAGGCCTTTGCTTGGCTACCCGCCTGGAGTGCAGCGTGTGCGCGGGGATGGCTGGTGCCTGCTGCTGCCGGAGCCACTGGGATGGCTGGGACAGCTCTGTGCAGTGCTGCGGCAGGCTGGGAGGCAGGAGGAGCACCCGGCTACAGGCAGAGCTTCAGAAACTGCGCATTCATCTTCCCTGCCAGTAAGTCAGAGAGCGCCCGGGGCAGACGGATGACGCACGGCACACCTGAGATCATTTTCATGGGAATAGACCCGTGAGAGACAGCGAGAGAAAGAGTCGGGGAAACTCTCCCAGCACTTCAGTCGGTGTCAGCATTCACAGGGCAGATTTCTCAAGATAAACAAAAGCCTTTAATAACCGCACTGGAGGGAGGCTTTGAAACCCTGCGAAACCTCTGCCAGGAAAGAAGAACGGCAGGCTCCTCGCAGAACACCAATGCCACCAGCCAGCCAGAGACTCGGTGGCCACAGAGAAAAAAAGCCTTGCAAAAACCAAATCGTAAAGATCCAAGTGTGGGTACCCAAGCTGTACTCCCAGCTGTGAGTAGTTGTACACATGGTGCTATATATAGCACTGATGAATATTCATTCCTCTCGCTAAGGGGTTTTAATAACATGGAGCAGATGAAAGATGTCAGCCACCTTGGAATATTATCTGGCAGCAGTGTATAATCTGAAGGGAGGGTAGGAAAGGATATCTAATGTTGTGATATCTTCTGTAGGATGATTTGGTTTATTTATTATAAGCCAAGTAGATTTATAGAGTAACAAGAGTTACTAGTGTCTAACTGTAAAGTCTTACGTGAACGAGACTTCTGTCAAAGGATGTTAGACCTGAAATACGGGGACTCTGTGCTAAGCAATAAAATATACCCATACCTTGGGAGGAACAGGACATCCTGCAGCACTTGGTTGGTTGCCTTATAAATGCCAGGAACAGCAGTGTCCTACCCTTCTGTGCAGTGCATTTATTCACTATCTCCAAACATCTCTCTTCATATTATAAAGACACTCCATTAGGTGCTGGGAGAGAGGGTAAGTCTAAATATAGTTTAGGTCACCAGAAACCTGGAGGTGCTGACCCAGGCTTTAACATCATTTCCCTGTGTGGTTTTGGGTGAATGACTTTTCCTTTTCCATTTGCAAAAGGGATCTCCCTCCCCGCCGTGGGGTGTGATACACATTTATTAACTGGTATTCACAGGGTGCCATAGCAAGGAAAGGGTTATTGCCAGGAACATCACAGCACACCTCCTCATGGTCTTCAAAACAGGACAAAAGCCCTGAGATGTGTCCAGACACCAGCCTCCATTATTGTCTTATGTGAGTTTCCAGAGAGATCTGGAAAACCAAACTCTGTGATTACAGCTCCAGCTCTGGGGTTCAGATAATGAAGGGAAGAATTTGGCATTCATTTAGAGCAAATGTCTCAAACCTTCAGAGCTGTTGAAGGAAACATGAAACCCCATCATCTGGAAAATTAGGAGATGATTAATAGGAAGCCCTATACATATTGCTACTTAAATGACATATATACCACCTTGGTGATGTGGCAGGAAAGGAGGAAGAATGAAACATGGTGTCTTCATACAGCTGGTACTATCAGGTCCTCAGAGTAAAGACATGGACACAAAATGCAGAATGTGGGATATTCATGTCTGGCTCCACTGCATCCACTCGGTGCCTGTAGCACAGGCAGAACTACCTGAGCACAGCCATGGCCCAGGTGGAAGAGATGCCACCACACAGGAGGTCAGGTAGCCCAGCAGCAGCAGGAACCACTCCCAAACAAGACTCTGAATTAGCTTTACTTATAGGTGGAGACACAGCATCCCACTCTGAGTCTGTCATGCTGTAGGATGGAGAGAGGAGGAAGAGGGGGTTCTCACTACTGAGATACCTCTGTACTGTTTAGGAGAGAAGATGGGTGAGACAAGAGCCGCACACATTTCCAAGAAGGTCAACTGTCTGGGTAAGCAGCTGATGGCCCGGGCAGG
Organism: Mesitornis unicolor; assembly: GCF_000695765.1. Classification (NCBI taxonomy): domain Eukaryota; kingdom Metazoa; phylum Chordata; class Aves; order Mesitornithiformes; family Mesitornithidae; genus Mesitornis; species Mesitornis unicolor. The sequence continues at coordinate 12,163 of NW_010195474.1, forward strand.
CATGCCAAGCCATGCTGAAGTCTGTGCTGCTGGGCTGTCATGGTACCCAACATGTCTGGATGAAGCTAGCTTATCACCACCAAGCTCTGATCACGCTTCCTAATTGAGATGCAGACAGACTTTCAGGTGCAAAAAGATGCACCTGAGGGGCTTGAAGCCCTCCCACTACCACTTGCTATCAGGCACAGTTTGGCCAATTTCGCCCTCCCTCTTTCAGAGGCGAGACTGGAGAGGGGCTGCTGAGCACCCAGGGTGTTTGCCAAGAAGCAACAGCACACTCCAGAGTCCAGCCTTCCACCTGCCTTGTCCAGATGAACAGTAAAGGGGTATTTTTGCTTCTGCTAACTGCTGACTTCACTGATGCTACCCTTCCATGTTTTATTGGCACCTGCTGGAAATCTCTGGCCACATCTGTGCTCTAAATAACTGCAGCCTCCCAGCAAGAAAGGATGAGTGGGCAGCACGAGCATTTAAATACTACAAATGGGACTCTACAGCAAGCACTGGTTGCTCTTCCCTGAACGCCTTTCTATACATCAAGGAGCATAAAAGGAGTAGGAAGAAACTGAATCCTGCTCTCAACCCTCCAACCTAGAGCATGGCTTTATTGGTAATTAAAAACTACATCTCAGCTTAATTTTCTTCCCACACTTGGCTGTACTCTATCTTAACCCAATCTCAAAGAAGCATGTCAGTCCTTTCATATCCTCACTGGAGTTCACAGAGGTTTCCCAGCATTAATCAGAGGCAATTACCTCTGCTTCTTTAGGCAGGAATATCAGACGTGAACCTAGGGTGACTCATTGCACAATTGCTTCCCCCTGCAAGGTTCTTCCAGACATCTCCTTTGCCTGGAGACCTCAGCTGCCTCTGGTCATTCCATGCCTGGGAAACGCTCTTGGCAAGGAGCAAGCCCCAGCTACTACCCAGCCCTATGTGCTCCACATCCCTGCCTTTTCAGCTCACCTGGTGGAACCGATAAGAAGGTTACAGGCTGGTTCTGGCCAGGAATTATCTAACCAACATTGTCACATTTTGATGGATTAGCTTTTTCCAATGGGTTTTTGAGTGGAACAGTCCTGTTTTGGTGATCATCCATTGCAATGCAGCCAAGGTTGCTGGACCACAGGCAGTGATCTTGGTAGCGGGTCTGGATGAACCCTGAAGCAACCCAACCACAATGGACACTCCTGACTCGGACATCTTCAGGATTCCCGCTTTCCTGC
>NW_010195474.1:13419-25668 GCF_000695765.1 Mesitornis unicolor
TTACCTTCAGCCCTTGCAGCTCTGATGCTCTAAAAGCCCTGGCTGGAAGGAGATCCCTTTTGAGATCCCTTGGCTCTGTAGGAAGGGAGATCCCTCAGAGGTGAACATAGCATACTGCTTCTTTCATTTAGGAGAGAAAGGACTCATGGTTTCCTAGAGGGAAAAATTTTCTGTCCTACAGAAATCCCAGGGTTCAGTGTGGGTCATAAAATTTCATATTTACCAGAAATATTCCAAAGTAGAGAAATATATGCCCTAGAGAAGAAATGGAGTTTCAGCAAGCTGTCGCACTTGGAAAGGAAGTGAAATCTATTGATATTATGCATAATACGAGGTAGATACTTTGTTACCAGTAACATTAACTTACTGATAAATATTTTTGTTCTTTGTGTGTGTTGGCTGTAGGCATCCTCCTCACTGGGGTGGCCTTGACCCACCAACCTGCACATACCTCCTGAGTTCCAAGCAAGCATTTGCAGGAGAGGAAAAGAAATCTGGTGGTTTAAAGGAGCACAGACTTCCAGCACAGCCTCTACAGTGGGTCAGGAAGCAGAGCATTTCACATCACACCTGCCATGCTATGAAATGAAATGAGGCTAGAGAAATACGAGTGATGGGTGCCCGCTGGGATAACTCCATGAGGATCACTCCTCCTCTATTTCTCCCCTAGTCCTTCAAGCAGTGCATCAGAGAGGTGAGATCTTTGCTGTTTTGCAAGAATTTGGATGCACTGTCTGTAGATCAGGCTTTGGGGAGCTGCTGTGTAAATACACCAGATTGGTCTTCTGGGGTTGAGAAGGAAAAATGAGCAAGAAGGAAAGCAACTGACTGAAAATAAAACACATCTCAGTAAACAGATGAAAGTCACTAAGGGTTAATTTAGTTTTGTGCAGGAGGGCCAGAGTCCTCAAAAACCCAGGGGCCTGGAAAAGGGCCCACCTCTTGCAAGGGCTGGGAAGCTCCCACAGAGTCCTGCCTCATCAGTGTTGACTGAGCAGGGTACAACTGCTTTACACAAAGCATTTCCCTGCGAAATAAATACTGGTCTGGCTGTAAGGAAGCTGCCTGGCTACAATACGCGTTGCTGATTGCAAAGTTGCACAAGAAGAAGTTGGTTCCGAAGTCAGCAAGAGCAGCTTGGTGAGCACCCTAAAATGGCAGGGACTGGCCAAGTGACAGCTCACGTCTCAGGAAGTTTTCCACATTGTGCTGAACACAGACTTATGTTCTAAAGCTGCAAATCTCAACTGGGTGAGCAGAGAGGAAAATGGACAAAAATGCAAATGTCTTCTGCATGCTTCTTCACGACGTGCACAGATGTGTTCAACTGTTGGCAGCGAGGGCAAAACAAATGAGCTGTCACTTCCATCTTGGGCATTGCCGGTGACAGAGAAATCTGACAATAGGGACAGATTTCCAATGAGGAAAACAGCCCTTGTTTTGACTGGCACTTCCCTTTTTGCTTAAACCTCTTTTCATCTTCTTAGCCAGCATGCACATCCCTGGCTCCTCTTCTTAAAAGGTGGACAATAGCTTCCTTACTGGTAGGAACTTCCTCTGTGTTATGAAGAGGACAGGGACATGAAAAGCAGGCTTGTCTGATAGGGCAAGCCTTTTCATCACAGCAAAACACTGTGGTGCATAACAGGCTGCAACACTGTTTTGATGCCCATTGTTTCTTTGCATAAAAGCCTTTGAACAGGAGTTAGTAATTATGGGAGCCGCACTGTGCACAGCTCCTCAGCTGCTGATGTGGTTATCAGCGGAGCATCAATCTGACTTACTTCCAGGAGGTTTAGATGGCATGGGGTCATGCTTGCATCAGCTAATAACCTCATCAGAGCTGGGATGATCTCTTTAGTATCAGTGAAGCAGAGAGCATCAGTGGAGTCTCCATCCCTGATTTAAATATCTGCCTCAATTCAGCAAGGGCACCATATAAGGCTTTAAAGCCTGGGGACTGGGGAGGCATTGCAAAGGTGCAGGACTGCTTCCTGACAGTTTCAGGAGGTTGAAAACAGAGGGGCTTTTAAGCTAAATGAACAAACAGATCTTGCTATGGTAAAATGCATTGTGTCATGAAAACACAAAGGTTTGCTTTCCTTTCACCCTGTCTGGACTTTGGCTGAGTACTGCCGGCAAACAAGTGGCTTAGAAACAGTCACTGGCCATGGCAGAGTCCTCTTTGACACCTACCCTTACCTGGGAGGAACAGGGATGCTTGGGCAGCAAGGCAGTCCCTCTGATTTGTCCTAGGGTGAATCAACAAGTCTCAGCTTCAATACACACCCTAAGGATTTCTGAAATCTCTCTTATTTTGTGAGATTTATCGCCAATCCTACGGAGCTAGAAGACCCAGTGCTCTAACCATCAGATGAGTGAATTATTGCAGTTTGGGATGAACTGCAAGGAGAGGCTGAGACATAGCCACTGGCTAGCCTCTGCACTAGTTTCTCAGCTTGCTCATGCTAGCGGTAGAAAATGAACTTTTTAAGCAAAAGAACAATTTTTGATGTAAATTAAATGGGTACAAACTGGACAAAAGTCAAGACGGGTTGGAAAGGAGCAGATGGTTTCTTGATTGCAGAGCCTGGAGGTTCTGGAGAGGTTTTCAGCTGGAACGGTGTGAGGACAAACCCCTCCCCTTGAAGACCAAGCATGTCTTGTTTATGAAAACTGCTAAATGACAAAGTCATTTAAAATAGAAGGTCAGTGGACATGAGTCAGGAGGCCCTTTCCAGCCCTGCATTCAAAAGGAGTTTCAAAGGACTGCCGTACCTCACAATTATGATCATGCTGGGGATGGCTCCTGAGCTTTGCCCAGCTCCACAGCACTCATCTCTATGAGAAATTTGGACCATTCTATATGCAACATGTATTACTCCACTCTAATTGCAGCATAGACAAGCATAGACTTGGTTAGGAACCGAACACGGTTTGTCTCATTGCTTTCAGTGGCCAGTGTTAAGAAGCACCTGTGCATCAGCTCTTCCCTTGTAACGGAGTCCTTACTTGGGAGCCTGGCCTCCCAACCATCATTTGTTTTCCTGGAACAACGGGCCAGAGAGCTGATTCCCTTAATGCCTAGGCTGGAACAAGGACCCAAACAGCCACCCACAGGTCTGGGCTCACAAAAATTGACCCAAGGCACCGGGGATGGGAGCACAGGACCTTAGCAGACACCCCCGAACCTATGTCACGGAGGGAGCAGTCTGCTCACAAAGGAGTGGCTTGTCAAGCTCTAACCTATCAAAGAGAAGCTGTTTTGTGCTCTGCTCCAAGGAGATGAAAGGCACCCTGGAGAGGACAGTTTGGTTCAGCTTTGTTGAAAAGCACCATTAAGCTGGATGAGAAGACAGCCAGGTCATTTTTACCTCCACACAGCTGCTGGAGATCGGCTAGGATCAGAGTGTGGGTCTCATGTAGATACACTGGGGTGAATATTTCCTTATCTTGAATTTTGCTGTAGGACACTCAACTGAAGTCAGCTCTCTTGGAATCAGAAGCACTAGTTTTTGCAGCCAAGGCACATTTTCGGTCATTAGGTTTCCCATGGTGCTTCCTGCAAGGTTTGCAAGTGTCCCACCCAGACTGTTATTGGAGTGCTTTGCACAGTGCCAAAAAGCTCCTCAGTGCTTCAAACTGGAAAATTTTGTTACCACTTCGATTCCTGACACCATTACATCTGCTGCAGAAAGTTTACAGGGTCCCAGGAACATACAGAGAGAGATGGTGCTTCTGAGACTGGAGAAAGATGTTATCTGCCTGCCTGATGCCGTGATATTTGGATTGTGCCACATGGTCTGGCAGTTTCAGACATCTTGCCATGCGTATCAGAAGTCTCTGTGGGGGGGGGAAGAGAGAGGAAATAAGGGAGTGCTGAGAGTCAAACAAAGGTAGAGTTTATGGGAAAGTGAATGGGAGGGGGGCAAACAAGAGCAATAGGAAGTTAAACTTTGAACAAGCCTGGTCATGCCTTGGGTACCGGTTCTACCTGTCCGTGGCCTGACCACAGCCCAGTCTGCCCAGTGACTGCAGTGGGAACTGGGGCGCAGAGCAGCACCGAGCAAGCAAGGTTTGCTTGCTGGTGGTGTTCCTGCAGAGGGGAGGTACTGCAAGGGGTGTATCCATCAGCCCTTGCCAAAGATCTCTGCACAGGCACCAGAAGTGGCTCTGGAGAGGAAACGCTTGTTCATGTGTGATGTCTCTGTTGCAGGGCTTGGGAAGCACCTGGTTGTGGGATGGTGACAGAGGAGGATTTGGTGATCTCTGCAGCTCAACTCAGGGTGCATCGGGTTGCCAAAAGGAGCAGCAGAGGAGGCAGTGGTGACAGGACCAGGTATATTCACAAGTCATCACAGTTTAGCATTATCCCCTCTTTAGAAGAGAAATGACCCTCCCACCCATCCAGAACATCTGCCTTTCTCCTGTCCTGCAGACTATAAGGATTTAGCCAAGCTCTGAGCTTGGTGAGAAGAGACAGCATTCAACTAAAATAGCAAACACCTAGGCAAACAAGCCCTTCTCCATTTTGAAAAAGAAGTAGCAGACTCCAAAGTCAATTGTGAGCTGAGATTAACTGCTACAGATTTCATTAGTTATGTACCAATTAGACCATCCCAGGAGGAAAAGTCATTAGGAGCTATGGAGTAGAAAGGGCATTAGCTGGATGGAGCCAGGTAAGACAGTTATCTCCCAGGGAAGGACAAGCATCCTGTGCTCTCTGCCATCCCCATTTCCCCAGTTACTCCTCAAGGTCTGGAGATGATGACTGTACATTTCTGCTTTGTTCACAAGCAGAGGGAGGCTCGAGTACCTGATCTGCAGGTCGTCTGAGACTTGAGAGCAGCCTAGCTTAAAAGACACCTTCTGGAGGAACTTCACTGGAGTGCAGGGAGTGGAGCAGGGACACAGGGCTTAGCTCCCTCCAGCCTGGAAACCTGCCGAGCTCTTCAGAGCTACCAAAAAAAAAGTGCTACACCACCAGAGGGAAATGATGACTGAGTGGCCTTTCATACCCACTTTACATACAATGCGATGGCTGCATGGACAAAATGTCAGAGCGTGTGGTTCCAGGGACACAGACCTGCAAGACGGGCCCAGGCCATCTCTTCCTGGCTTTGGGAGCAGCTTTTCTCCTCACCTACTGATGGTCGCACACACAGCACTGCCAGGCAGTCCACAGCCTGCTGTCTCAGGTGACTTATGCAAAATAAGTGGCTGCTTTTGCCACAAACACAGGTTCTGCTTGAGCTTGCTCTCCCAGAATGTTGCAGCCCACTCCTCTTGTTGCAGAAATCCGGGCTCAAGGGAGAAGTTTCTGCAGTTGTACACGCGGCTTTCACCACTGCTATTTCCCGGCTCTTTCCTCACAGCCTCCTTGGAACTGGCTGTCAGGAGAGTTTCCAGCCCACAGCCAGTTAATCACGCACAATTAACATAAACCTGAACGCAGTGGGTAATAAATGAAAGCTGGGAAAGCCCCCTCTTCTCAGCAGCTGGATGAGGCAATTTACGGAAAGCCTGGAGGCACGGGGAAGAAGGAGCCTTTCATGAGGTTGCAGGTCCATGTGAAAGGGGGAGATGAGGGCAGTTTGGGGCAGCCCCAGCCCTTGAGGACAGCCGGTGAGCCGCCTGCCCCAGACACCAACCCCACTGCAAACAGTGCAGGGGAAAGCTCTCCGAACCACAGGGAGAGATGAGAGGCGAGATGGCAGTGTTAATCCTGATCTACCAACGAAGAGATATGCCGAGCAGGGATGTGACTTGCAGGACAACAAGCAGTAGCTGGACACAGTTTTCTAGAGCCTCAGCCTGGTGCTGTAGAGCCAGGGCATACAGGGCCAGGGGAGATGTCAGGGCTGATGGGTATGGTTTGACGTTTCTGAGCATCTCAGAGATGCTCTCCAAGGGACACTCCTGTGGGTTTTCTCCTGCCAGTGCTGGTGTTCAGCAGATGCCCTCGGGAGTTGGTTTGAGGAGCTGCACCAGCAGAAAGCAAATTCCTGAAAAGTGAACAGCTTTTTCCCAAGACGTTTCGGGGGGGAAGTGCTAATGCAATGAAAGCAGCCAGAGTGTGGCCCTGCCCATTCAGCAGGTGCTAGCTGTGGGACAGGCTGAGTTGTAACGCCAAGCTGCTCCCTTGCGCTCAGTTTTCACCATCAGCTCTGCAGGCCGCTGCTCATGCAGGGGTCCTGCCTTGTCTTGCACACTTGGCTGGAGGCTCCCACCAACAAAGAGGAACAGCCCGGCTGAAAACTCACCCAGCATAAGGCAGGAATGTCCCTTCCAGCCCGTCCCACCATGTGGACCTGTCTGGTGCTTGGCAATACAAGGACCAGCACGCATGGAGCTCAGCTCGCTCCCAGTGCATGGAGACAAACACATTTGGCAGTTTGGGAGAAGCTGCAGTGGATTGTGAAACATCAGCTGTGAGGTGCAGCATGTGAGCTCTTAGATCAGTTCCTTGCATCCAGGGCTCTGCAGACAAAAAGAAGCCTAGTGGTGAAAAAGTACTGATGAAAACAAATAGATATTTTCTTAGTAGATGGGCTTCCTTCTAGACCTCACCCAGTTGCCCCAGGGCTGGCCAACAGTGGAAGTTTCCCCAGTATGCAGCACTTTTGGTATTCAAATGGCAGTATCTGCCTTCATTGACTGTTTCCAAGCAGAGTCCTTACTCATTTCTTGATGACCAAGTATTTGCATGGGTTTTACAGCCTTGTGTGCTTAAGACAGTAATGTGATGGAAATGCAACAGGAAAGGAAGACAGTAAAGTTTTGCTGGCTGAGAATGTGCTTATATGAGGTGATGGGAAGAGTGATACCGGGTGCACACATTGTGCCAGCTTTTCCCTTTGTCTACAGAGTTGTGCTCTGAGACACAGAGCAGGGAGATAAGCGGAAGGAGGATGAAATTGTATGGCTGAGCAGTGGAGGGGATTGGTTAGCAGAAGGCATGGCAGGCAAGAGGCAATTCCTGGGAAAATCTGTTTTCTATGTAAAAGACATTAGCCCAGGCTTCACGGAAAGGGGAAAAGACCTCCCCACTTCCCAGAACACTAGAATGAGAAGGAAAGCAAGCTTTGTCGACAGGGTGTAATTCTACAGCATAAGCAGGGATAGTTTCTAAATATGAGAGAGAACCAGTTCAAACTGGTTTAACAGAAACTTCATGCATCAAAAACCTCTAGTGAGGACATTAGAATAAGAGCAATGCATCCTCGGCAGCAGCTCCCATCTGCTTGGCTGCAGAGCCACACAGTCCATGCAACGACCCCAGAGCTCCCCAGAGCACCTGCCTCTGACGTTAGGCCCCCTCGAGTGTGTCACAAATGTCCCTTCACCCTCTAACATAGATTTGCCACTGCCTCCAAGGCAGAGAAAAGGGTTGTGTGGTGAGGCTTGGAAGGCACAGCTACCAGCACAGCTACCAGCTTCTGAATTTGACGGCACTGCACAAAAGGACCGTTTTGTCTTGCTTTGGTTTTACTTAAGGCTCTAACTGCCTCAAGTCCTCTGATTACAGGAGAAAAAAAAATCTTTATTTCAAAACATTGTGTGTGTGTGTGTGTGTGTGTGTGTGTGTGAAGGACTCGAAGTCAGCAAAAAAATTTGAGAAACTGATCCAAATAGATAAAAAACAAGAGGGAGAAGCAACCACATGCATTTTTTTTAAAGTATCACTCACTAGTAAGTTTTTGCTGCTGGACTGGTGACTCCAGAAGCTGGGTCTGGCTCTGTATGTCCCATAGAAAATTAAAGGCAAGCAGACCCAGGGCACAGAGGATCCACAAGAGGCTTGGGAGACCTGAAGTCAACTCTCTGTTCTTCTGAAGGTTGTACCAGCTCTCCCCTGCCTTGCAGGTGCCTATGAGGCTTCCAGACCAGGAAGAGCATGGTAATATGGTAACATTACCATAGCAGGGAGAAAGGGAACAGTACCTCACACCCTATGGAGCTCATCGAGGCCTAGAGCATGTCACATCTTAGCACCCAACTCCAATGGTGCACAATGTCCCTGCTGGTGTGACAGTACAGTGTCCAGAGCAACACCCTATGGGATATTAAGATATTGCTGCCCCCTCTTGTGGACATCTCAAAGGAGCTGGCAGACCACACTGGGCACCAGCTCTGGCTGAACAATAACCCCATAATGAATAAAAAATGCAGCAGTGCAGCCCGCAGCTGGCAGCAGAGGGGCAGGCAGGAGGCAGGCAGGAGAGCTTGGGTCCCCCCAGGGGTGCAGCTGGGGCAGGGAAGGGCTTCCATGATGCCTATGTGAGAGAGACACAATCGTTTAATTTAAAGAAGAGTTTCTGGCTGGGGGAGTCCCGGCAGCTCAGATTCCTGGGCCAGTGCTTCACTTGGAGACTGGTCACAAATATTTTTTAACAACCCTGAAGCAGCCGGCATGCGGGCCAGGTGTGTCAGGGCAGGGAACAAAGACACAGACACTTTGTCTGCACCCAGACTCGTGGAAAATTTCCCCTCTTCTTGCTGGAACGCCTGGCTGGCTCCAACGGGGCTCCTGGCCTCTGCAGCTCCTGTCAAATGCTCGCTGTCATTTTGTATATCTTCTCATGTAGGCTGGCTCTGGGCAACTTAGCGAAGATGGTAATTAAATGTTGGGTCTGGCCTCTGCGAAATCTCCTAGAGCTGTTACAGGAGCTGATGGTGAGTTTTAAATCTCCTGACACAGCAGGAGATGAGGACATCTCAGAGAGGCAACCATTGACTAAGGGCCACGGAAACTCTGTCCTGCCTCAGGTGGCAACTTGCCCAGGAAACACTGATTTCCCCCTGGCACTGGTCACTCAAGCTGCCTTGCAGAGAGGGTCCTCCATGCCCTTTTACATGCTGCAGAAGAAATCAGATCTGCTATAATTTCTCTAGATGACTCTTGCTCTGTGCCTAGAAGCTATTACAGTAACGTGAAGTTCTGTGCTTGATGACCAAGGGAAAGTATTTACAATTTCTTACTCAATTTCTTCAAGGAGAAAAGAAAAAAGAATGTCTAGAAAGTTTTCACAGGCTATTTCCCACATAGGTACTAATTCAGTGAGCAATGCTTCTTACCACATTCTGGCCTAGCCATGGCACTTCAAATTTGCATCTGTTCCGTTTAGGAACTGAAAGCACACTTAAGAGCGAGCAAGTCTGGCCATTCCTAATGCTTGCAGGAAGTGGGTGCGGGGGGTGGGTAACAACATTCAAGATTTCTTTTTACATTAAGCAAAGCTTGCAGACAACCCCATTCCTCCTTCCCCCCAGATTTAGAGCTTTCTTTTTAACCTGAATGAACTGTTTGACCTCAAAGCCAAAATAATTTCTTCCTTAAGGAATAAGGAATTTCTTCCTTAAGCAATTAGGCTGGAAAGCTAAAGTAACTTATCAGAAAGTATCACATCACTATGACTTTTGTGCAGGAGACAATATTCTGGCCTGCCACTGTGGAGCCATCCTGGGGTGGCTACTGTGTTTATTTGCAGAACCACTGTGCCATGGGGAAGCTGGAGACACTCATTATTTAGCTGTGAGCTAACATTTCCTGCACCCAGCTTTGCAACCACACAAAGCCTGAGAAGTCACCTCCAGCCTGCTGGGATTAACTCAGCCAAAAGCTCGGGCAAGCCTTCCTTCCTGATGGTCAGAACAAGGTGGGTCAAAAGCTTTGCTGGTCAGGAAGGGATGAGAGGCTCTGCAGAGGTGGAGGCCACCACCAAATCAGACCCGGCACTTGTGAACAGGCAGCAGGTTTCCCTTGGTGGAGCAGTGCAATGGGCAGTGGCTCTTGGAGCTTAATAGGAGCCTGGCTCTGTAAATCATACAAACATCTGGTTTGATGGTTGATGAGAAGCTCAACATGAGCTGGCAATGTGTGCTTGCAGCCCTGAAACTCAACCACATCCTGGGTGCATCAAAAGAAGCATATCCAGCAGGTCAGGGGAGGTGATTCTGTCACTCTGCTCTGGTGAGACCCCACCTTGAAGACTGCGTCCAGTTCTGGAGTCCCCAGCATACAAAAGAAATGGAGCTGTTGGAGCAGGTCCAGAGGAGGGCCAGAGAGATGATCAGAGGGCTGGAGCACCTCCCCTATGGGGACAGGCTGAGAGAGTTGGGGGCTGTTCAGTCTGGAGAAGAGAAGGCTCTGGGGAGACCTTATAGCAGCCTTTCAGTTCCTGAAGGGGTCCTACAGGAAAGCTGGGGAGGAACATTTTACAAGGGCAGGTACCGATAGGACAAGGAGGAATGGCTTTAGACTGGAAGGGGGTAGATTTAGATTAGACATTATGAAGAAATTATTTACTGTGAGGGTGGTGAGACACTGGCACAGTTTGCCCAGGAAAGCTGTGGATGCCCCCTCCTGGAAGTGTTCAAGGCCAGGTTGGGCAGGGCTTTGAGCAACCTGGTCTGGTGGGAGGTGTTCCTGCCTGTGGCAGGGAGGTTGGACCAGGTGATCTTTAAGGTGCCTTCCAATCCAAACCATTCTATGATTCTGTGATTCTATGAACACCACAAAACCACTGACCTCAGTGAGGGATGACATTGCCAGCACCCACTGCAAGGACAAGGTACCAATCTCAGACCCCTGAGAGCTTGCTATAACACAGAGTGCCCATTCTGGGGTGATGGGCTCAGGGGTGATATGCTGGGGAGTTCTGTGTCAGGAGGAGCAGCTCTGTCCAAAAATAACAAAACTGCTTGTTTCTGGCCACAGCCAGGGGAATAGCAAGGATTTACTCACTGTCAGGCACAAGCAGTGAAACAAGGCAGCTCAGTTTTCACCAAAAAATATGTTTCTTAATCAGCTGACAGTGATGCAGTCTTCAGTCCTGTTATTTTGGGGGGAAGGGGATTTTCGATATGGGTTCTCATTCCCATCTGAAAAACAAACACATTTTAGAGAGCTGGGATTTCCCGGAGGGAGGACACCCTTGTTTCTGGCAGGGGGCGATCCACCTCCTTTGTGGAGCAGCGCAGGGGTGTGAAGATGGATGGGACCCCCGGGGTGGTGCAGGGAATGTGGGGGTGCAGGGCCTTTCCCCAGCCGCCCCACACAGAAGTTGCTAGTGCAGCCTGAGTGACCCCACACGGCAAAGCCTGGGGAATGCAGACGCCTGGTTTCGTGGTTACGGGTGTGGGTGTACAGCACAGCCATGGCTGCCTGGGCCTGACTCCTTTGCCAGCTGCATGTCTGGGCCTCCATGGGATGCATTGTACCAAAATAGTGGCACTAGTCACTGGAGCAGCAGAAGCAGCAGCTCCCCTGGCAGCAGAGGTGCCCACTGGCTGCCGAGCAGCAGCAGGGTCTGGCTCCCTCTCTTGCTTGCCACTACAGGCCCTCTCACAGCCCTTTGGGGCAGAAGGAGAAAGCACTCTGCAAGCTGCAAAGCAAAGGGGAGGGAGGGCTCAGGCTGGACCTTCAGACTCCAACAGGGACATGTTGAACACCAGGAGACACAAAGATGTGCTTTAACTGAAGGGCAGTGTAATATATATACTCGTCTCTCTTTAGAGACTACCAAGAGAAGCAGCCTTGGTTGGTTTCAAACAGCACTCTCACACCAGGAGTTACCCACACCATCCCAGGACTGGCAATCCCATCAGCCAAGCAGGCCAATCTCATCAGCAGAGAGCTGCTCCTGGGGCAGCTCTTCAGGGCGCATGGGGGATAATGTAGGTGCAAGTAGCTGGAAATGGCAGAACGGGAGAGCTGGTGTAGATGAGGAGTGGTGGTAGTGACAGAGTGAACCCTACAGTCCAGAGCAGAGCATGGGGGGAAGGCCTTCCTGGTGTGGAGCACTGTTTGGAGGCCCAGCGCTGCCAGGTCAATGACGCAGAGGCAGGTTTGCCTGGTTCCCATACATATCCACTGCTGATCAGCCAAATTCATATTTAGCTAACTTTACATTGCAGGCCCTGAGCGATCACCACCCTGGGGACACAGCTAGAGCAACTCCTGTTTGAAGAACAGTGTCCGCTTTTGGTTTCAGACCCAAACCCCAAACCAGTCTGACCAGCTAGAACCCAGTTTCAGGTTACACCCTGCTTTGCTCTCTGGGTGACTTACTGGATAATGATCTCACTTCTAGCACACCTCAGTCATCTCCCCAGGTATCCACACACAGGCTGCATCCCCGCCTCCCAGCCCTCCCCAGACCATGAGACTGCTGCTGCTGCAACACCCCAGGGCTCTCTCCTGAGCTACCTCAGCCTGGGTACCTCAGATGAAAGAGAGTGAGATAG